>NC_022025.1:4278191-4291219 GCF_000317375.1 Microtus ochrogaster
CACAGTTAATATTTTGTCTTGAAGGGCTGCTAAATGTTGTGGTTTGTCCTCTATCCCTCGAGAAGACATTAATTTAAAGGGCTGTTAGATATGGGTGAACGCTGCTAGGAAAGGCAAGCTCAGGCCCTTTGGTCACCTAACGTTTCACTCAGCGGCCTCTTTATAGCCTTGCAGGCTTTCAGGGTGGGTGGGAATGGTGTAGCTTGAGTTTCCTGGTTCTTCCGTGTTCTGTGGTTGCCCACCCCCCATCATGTTTTACTCAGGTTTTGTTGCTGTTAGATTACTTCAGCATTATTTCTGTTTGTTATTTGAGACACAGCATTTCATAATACCCAATTTTAAATTTGTGATGGTTAAATCCATAATTTGTGATCTTCAAAATGTTTCTCCGTTGACCAATATTTTTCTTGTGAACAATCCATACTTTCCTTTGTGTGCTTTTTTTTTTTTAACTAAACATTTTAAATAATGAGGCAACTTTGGCTTAGGTTTTGGTTTCAAGATGGATTTTTTTTAGCATCATAGCATATTGATATTTGGATTCCTTACTGTAGTTTATCATTTTGAATGCAATAACTTTTGTTAATCTTTTTATTTATTTATTTATTTTTTTGATACACGATCTCTCTATGTAGTCCTAGACAGCCTCCCTAGTGCTGGGATTAAAGGTGTGTACCACCTCCCCGGGCTAATCATTCTGTTTATTGTATTTTGGGGGAAGGGTTGGTTATTTTTGAGACAGAGTTTCTCTATGTGGCCATGGCTTCCTCTGTATACCATGCTGGCCTTGAGCTCATAGAGATCCACCTGTCTTCTTCCAAGTAGGATTAAAGGTCTGTGCCACTACCACCCAACTAGTCTGTTTATTCTTGATAACCGGTTTTTAAAATGCAGTGTGTACTTAATTATCATATGGAGGGATTGCGTCATGGAAATCTTTAGATTTAGAAGAGAACATCATGGCTGGGACGAGCCCAGTCCCTAGAATTCTCATTAAAATGCTGAGAATGGTAGCTTAAATTTGTAACCTCAGTATTAGGAGGACATGGAAGGATTCCTGGGGCTCAGTGGTTACCTAGCTTCTCCTAATTAGTGAGTTCAGGTCAGTGAGAGACCTTGTCTCAAAGCAGATCAGCTGCCATCCTAAGGATGACACCGAAGGTAGCCTCTGGCCTCTACATGTGTGCACAAATACACACACATGCATAAATAAATAAATGAGCAGAACCTCGTGAGTTAGGACTCGTTGTCAGAGGATTTTAGACTAGAGACAAGCTTATTTTCCTGCCAGCAGTTGCTACTTCTTGGGAAGGCCATTGCAGAACTTGACCTTAAATGTCAAATATTTCTGTAGGAATAGATGAGGAATTAGTGATAGTTAATATTCAAAAACTCTCTGAATTTCATGTTAGAGGTGTGTGTGTGGGTGTGGGTGGGTGTGTTTTGGACAGTAAAACAACACTTTGGGAATTAGAAAAATCAAGATTTATTTCTTTATTCTGTTCCCTACTTCACACTTGAGAGAAGCTTTGAATGCTACTGAACTCAAATTCTGGGTTAAAGCAAAATGGTTTCATTTTTATTTTATTATTTTATATGTATGGGTATTTTGGCTATAGGGGTTTATGCTTGCTTCCCATACAATGCAGTGCCCATGGAGGCCAGAAGAGAGCGCTAGATCCCTTGGAACTGGAGTTACAGCTAGCTGCTTGTGGACCCCTTGGCAAAGAGCAGCAAATGCTCTTACCTGCTGAGCCATTTCTGTAGCCACCTGCAAATGGTTTTAAGTGAATGCTTTTTAAGCTGTAAAAGCATTATATTAACAAAGGGTATTGTTTCTCTTCAAATGATTACTTTTAGCATGAAAATCTGGCAATACTTTTGAAGAAATGACACTCCGGATAATATCATTTAGGACTCTTATTTAGGAATTATAAAGTTTAGAGAAATTATACTTTGGTACTTCTGGCTTACAAAGGGTAGGTACTGTATATAAGAGCATATCCTCTTGTTTTTTTAGTATGGAGAAAAATATTAATGCTTAGACAGTAATTCACAGGTGAGAGTTTAAAGATCTGAATACTTTGTGCTAGGTTTGGAAACATATTACCTGGCTTGTGAGCATTTTATGTAGTAGCTACATTATGCTACCAACAGCATTGCTTAGTGGAAGTAAAATATGGGGAGAAGGCATCATTGTAAATTGTTTTACTTTTCTTTTAGCCCGAAGGTGAAATTTCTTCCTTAGCCGACAACCATAGTTCTTTAGAGGTAAGATTACCATTTCATAACATTATTTAAATAATGTTATAAGTAAAGATAGTCATTTTATTCACTAAAATTATTGGCTGTTGATGCTTTAACCTTTTACATGGTTTTGTTGCATTTCTCTAAATACAATAAAATAACAGCGTACGTGGTTAGGGAGTCACAGACACGGTCTACTGCTGCCATTTTTCACAATGTTCACTGACATTAACTATTCCATAGTTTTATCTTTAAATAATAAAGATTCTGGTCAGTGTCTGGGAGAGGCTCTAGTCCTGGGTCTCCAGATGGAAGACCAGTAGGGACTGACCAGTGTTTGGAAGAGGTCTAGTCCTGGCTTTCTAGATGGAAGACCACTGGGGACTGGTCTTATTTAGCGCGCGTGCGCGCGCACACACACACACACACACACACACACATATAGTTTTGAGTAAAGCTTTTTACAAATGTGTGGATTTGCATTAACCTTAGGAACGTTTTGTGATGTTAGGTGAGAAACTCTCAAGTAGATGAGATCTCTTTATGTGATGATGATAAGTGTGTGTTATTTGTCTTAATCTTTTAAATATGATAACCATTTCTTTGGTCCAGAGTTAGAGAACATAAAAACATTTCTCTTTCTCTAAATGTGTCAGAAATTCGTGTATTTCATAAGTTTCAGTATGTTGCAGATTGCAAATAGAAAAGAGAACCATTTATGCTTAAATTAGCATAGCACAATTTTATATAAATAATGTGGGTAGAACCTTTGATACTTAACAAAATTAATATGTTTTGGAGCTAAGAATATACTTACTAGTAGACCAGGAAAATAACCAACAACAAATAAATAAATGGGTGTCTGATTCACAGTATGTAAAATTTCCTCTGTGGTCAGTATGAATTTAAAATCACAACCGCTAAAAACTATCATTCAAGAATACTATGCCAAAACAGTTATCTTTTAGAGTAGAAGAAATCGAAACTTTTAAAGATGAGTACAAACTAAAGCCATTCGTATCAACCAAGCTAGCAGTGTGAAAGATACTCCCACAAGTCACACACACAGATACAACAGATACAGTCTCAGTCTCAGTCACATAAGCACAGAGAAGAGTAAGCATAGAGAGTAGATGAACCAAGAAAAAATAGGAAAAAGCCATTTATGTCTCACTCTGTAAATCAACAAACGCCTAATATAGATGGGGGCACAAAAAAAACCAAACCAAAAAAACTTGAAACAACCAGAACACAATCAACAGAGTTCTGGGAAACAGCAAAGTATTCTCAATAATAACACTAAGTGTAATTAGTCTCTACTTTCCAATTAAAAACACAATTAATTGGCTATTTGTTGTCTGTGAGAAATACATCTTACTGGCACAGACACACAACAGTGAAAATGAGTGTATCAGAGTCCATATGCCAGGCAAGAAGAAGCCTGAAAAAACCACACAGGAGTAGGTGCACTCATACCTGATAAAGTGCACTTTATACCGAAGTTTACCAGAAAGAGTAAAGAAGTTTGCTGCATGGTAATAATGCAAGATCAGTCCTTTCTAGTTCTTGCAACGCATTCAGTATGCCGGAGAAAGTGAATGTTCCATAGACGAATTGGAGGCCTTTAAGTATTTGCCCATTTTACATGTTTGATCATCATTACTGTCTTATCCCAACAGGGAACTTTCCTTCACTAGTTCCTCTCTAATACTTCTGGTGCCTTGGTCAGGGTTGGCTATCAGATCCTGGCAGGTTCTTCCAGTATGAACTACAAGTACTGACTCATTCCCAGCCTTCAGTACTCTGTCTTGGTGGAGATGGGCATTGCTGTGACTAAGGTTAACGTCCTAAATGATTTGGGAACCATTGCCAAGTGTGATGCCGAAGCATTTAGGGAAGTTGTTTAGGTTGGTGCAAACATTTCTATGATTACACAGTTGGGTTTCAGCTTTTAGCATGCCTGTCTGGTGGCTGAGAAAGCAATTATGATCATAAAAGATTATGATGAACAGTGTACATAAGAGCCTTCTACTGGGGGCTCCTTCACTGTGCCTGTCAACTATAGTATCCTGTTGCCTAGGCTACCAAAGTGCTCTTTCATCTTAGAGAAAACCAGACAGATGAAGAGGAGAGGTAAGTCAGAGAAGTGTTGAAGGGCCTTTTCTGGGGCTGGGGAGATGGCTTAGTCAGTAAAGTACTTGTTGTACAGCATGAAGTCCTGGGTTTGGTTTCTCTGCACCCATGGTAAGTACAGGTATGGTTGTTAGTTTCTGTAATTACAGCATCGGGGAGGCCAAGACAGGAAGATCCCTGGGACTTCGGGGTCAGTCACTTTTCCTGAATCAGTGAGTTCCAGGTTCAGTGAGAATCCCTGAATTCTACCTCAAAGAATAAGTTGAACTCTGACCTCACATACACACACTCGAAAGTCATAGCAGACCATAGTCTATCCAATTACCCTCTATATGGAGAAGCAATATGAGGGGAATTAGTGGTGATTGGAAGAGAAGCAGGTGCATTGTAAGCACTCAGGTGTTTGAGGAATGATTGACATTTGAACTTGTTATATGTGTTCTTGATGCTTGAACTGAGCAAAGTGCTTGTAAGACAAGCATGAGCTAGGGTCCTTTGCACCCACATGGAAAGTATGAAAATGTGTGTCTGTAGTCCCCGCACTAGGGAGCCAGAGATGAAGGATCCCTGGGGCTAGCTGCCCAGTAAGTGTAGCTGAATTTGCAGTCCCCATGCTCAGTGAAATACTGTTGTCAGGTAAATTACATTCAGTTTAAGATTATAATATATCAGAATTTTTTTTTATGGATAAATGGCTGCTGTTTTGTGACAAAAACAGGAAAGCCTGCCAGTTGTATTTATAGTATAGCAATTATACCACTCATGATACTAATGTTTTATACTGTGTAAAGACCCCAGCTTACTAACAAAGCTTTTCCTGCATATACTTTTTATAGTGCAGAACTCCTGTATGCTGTTCAGGTATGTATCTCATTAACAAGAGAGCAGGTTTTCCCACTAATGAACCCACAGGATATGGGAATGTTTTAAAATGGACTTTGCTGTGGAATTTTAAATTTCATCCGTCTCCCTGAGGCGTGTAGCTAGTACTGAATTATTAAAACCTTGGATTGATTTAGGAAGAAGAATTTGATAATTGTTCTCAACAAGGAGCTCTGTCCAGTCAGACCTGTCTGGAGATGATGGAAAATGAGCTGGCTGGAAAACAGCTTACGATTGAAGAACTGACTGAAGAACTGGAAGAAAGGAGGGCCACCTGCGGGCCTGAAGTGATGCAGAGGGTGAGCTCGCCTCCCGTGGCTTTAGTTTGTTGTGCATGTGGATGGAAGTGCATGTGTGCTCTTTACACATGGGGCTTTGCAGTGGCCACTTAGGGCATCTTGTAATTTTGTTCTTGTACATAGCATAAACAAGGCTGTTTAAAATGAGGATTGTAGAAACACAGCTGAGATAGTCACACTTAAAATTTAACTGCGTAATCTAGAGTGAAATCACTCCTGTGAAGACTGTGTGTGTGTGTGTGTGTGTGTGTGTGATCAGTCTGGGAGAAAATTGGTGTAAACCACAAGACAGTGTGACTTGAAACCATTAAGAATGCGAGTCCCTTATAAGGTTACACTGACATCTGCTATGCGGGAAGTAAGATAAAATCCATGAGGGTGGACACTGATGAAAATGGCAGCATACTTCCATTCCATCCTCTTCAGAAAAAAGCTGGGGTTAAATGTGCATGTTGGTGTTACCTAGAAACGCACTGGGGCACTACAAAGTATAAAGACACTTCTATAAGAAAGTATAGAAAAGTCAACCTAAATATATTCTCTTCCTTAACGCAGAGACATGTTTTGTTGTTAGTTGTTTGCTTTTGTTTTTTTGAGACAGGGTTTCCCAGTAGCTATGGAGCCAGTAGTCCTGAAACTCACTCTGTAGACCAGGCTGGTCTCGAACTACAGAGATCTACCTGCCTCTGCCTCCCAAGTGCTGGGATTAAAGACATGTGCCACCACCACCCAGCTAGATAACAAGTTTTCAAAGTTAGTTTTGAAATAAAACTAATTTGGATAGTTCAGTAGCTTTCATGGAAGAATACTTATTTTGATAAAAGAATAAAAACCTAAAAGCTAGTATTTACAGTTCTCACTGATTTCTTCTAGTTATACGAATTTGAAGCTGCCGTTAAGCAAAGAGACTGCATCATCACTCAACTGATTGCTAACCTGCAGCAGGCTAACAAAGAAAAGGATGAGACAATGAGAGAATTTTCCAAGTTAACCGAACAAAGTCAAAAATTACAGATTCAGTTCCAGCATGTAAGTCTTAGGAGTACAACAAAGTTTATTGGTGTTTTTAGCAATGAATTATATACTTTTTCATTTTCCAGAACAAATCAAAGACTCCATTTGCTTCTTTTAGTGTACTACCTTAGTGACCTGAAAAAAACTGGTAAATTTGTGTTGTTATATAGTAGCCAATAAAGGCTTGCGCCACTACCAGCACACAGCATAACCATGGTTTTTAATTCATATCTTGTGAGTCATTCCCTGCTATTATTTAAACTAAACTCCCTATTTCTGTTTTGAA
The DNA here is from genome assembly GCF_000317375.1 of Microtus ochrogaster. Lineage (NCBI taxonomy): Eukaryota > Metazoa > Chordata > Mammalia > Rodentia > Cricetidae > Microtus > Microtus ochrogaster. The sequence goes on from NC_022025.1 coordinate 4,285,053, forward strand.
ATTCTACAAAACCTTACTGTGGTGGACTGGATGGATTTTTGCAGACATTGCTCTGTAGTTGCCCTGGACATCTGCAGTCCTGGCATGGTTTTATTGGGTTCTAAATGGTAACTGAACCTACACCTCCCATTTACTTTAAGTTTGCCTTGGGAATCCATCCTGGCTAGTTTATGTCAGCTTGAAACAAGCTTAGAGTTATCCGAAAGAAGGAAACCTCAATTGAGAAAATGGCTCCAAAAGATCGGGCTCTGAGACAGTTTCTTAATTAGTGATTGGTGGAGGAGGGCTCAGTCTCCTCTGAGTGTTGCTATCCCTGAGGTGACCCTGGGTTCTGTAAGAAAGCAGGCTGAACAAGCCATGAGGGACAAGCCAGCAATCAGCATCCTCCAGAACCTCTGTATTAGCTCCTGCTCCAGGTTCCTGCCCTGTTTGAGTTCCTGCCCTGACTTCCTTTGATGATGCTATAATGTGGAAGCAATAAGGCAAATAAATCCTCTCCTCCCCATCTTGCTTTTGGTCATGTGTTTCATCATTCAGTAATAGTAACCCCGACTAAAGCAGAATCCGATTGCATTGGTCAGAGTTTGATAGCAAGTAACACAAAACAACTTGCAACATATTAAACCAGAGAGCTTAATGTAAGTATACAGGCGTCTTAGAGAACTTTGGGGCAGAAATATAACCAAGACTCTGAAAGAGATTGGAGATAGAGTCTGAAAAGTCACCAGAATGCAGAAGTCCCTTCCTGCCCCACTTACTCCCAGCAACGTGGCCTCAGTCCTGTGACCCTCACTAGACCTGCTTTCTCTGAAGTATCATATGAATGATGATTTAATGGCTCAGTCAGTCCAGTCCTAGCAACAGCAGATCTCAAACCCCTGAAGTGAACAGAGGTCACAGAGAGCCAGTGTCAGCAGGCAACTCCAGGAGTCTGCTGGCACACAGAGTTCAGTATGCTGAAGGTTCTTTCTGTGTTCAAGTTGCAGGCTAGTGAAACATTGCGTAGCAGCACTCACAGCAGCACTGCTACAGAGCTACTTCATGTCAAGCAACAAGTCATGGCTCAGCAGCAACAATTGGAAGAACAAGACAGACTATTAAAGGATCATCAGAAAAAGGAGGAGGAGTTCAAAATACAGATAACTGTTCTGCAAGAGAAAATTAAAGTATGTGAAATGGTAAGGATATCAGCTAGCATTGGAATTTTCTTTTTTATGTGTCTTAAGCATATGAATTAGAAAATTTTATAATTCCAACTCTGAATATGGAAAATAATTGCAATTGAGAATCTCACACTCACAACTGTGTATCTCATACTAGGAGTTGCTAAGGTAATACTACCACTATTGTATTCCTTAAAGGGATTTGTGTATGTTAACTGGAGTCTCAGTAGAGCCTAAATTTATAACTCAAATATCTATCTTGTTGCATCTGAAATATTCCCATCTATTTTAGCTATGGTACAGAAATTCTGAAAGTATTTTTGTCACAAGGTAAAATTTTATAGATTTAGTTGCAAGAAATAAGTGTTGTTTATTCTCTTTCTGCAAATATTTTACTTCTTGGAAACATTTAGAAATTAAGGCTCTTTGGGGCAGGGGATAGCATTATGTACCACATAGATTATAATCTTAAATTCTAAGAACAACTCATCCTAAAAGATTTGCTTTCATTGATTTTCAAATGAGAAATGAAAATTTAAAAGTGATTGTTGCTGCCTGGCCTACTCCTGCATCTACTCCCTGCCTGGGGCAGGGCAGAGCTCCTGAATCACACTTATGTAAGAAAATGTCTTATAAAACATAGCAAATCAGAAACACAATCTGATTTTGATTTGTAGGCTCAGGAAACTCATTTTAGGTATTATCTGAGTCCTGTGCTAGAGCAGACGTGAACTCAGATTGTTCCAAGTTCAAGGGGCTGTTGAAAATTTATAGTATATGGTTATTAGTTTGCAGTGATTAATAATCATGACGAACTGTACTTTGTTTTCTTTCCATGGACAAATGAATTTAACAAAACAAATACTAGTTAGAAGGTTCTTTAGTGAGCAGAAGGGAGGATGTTAGCACTCAGATATTGTGGCATTAGGCTGAGATAAACTGATCTATGCATCTCATTGTAGTGAAGTTGATGACTGTGGACTCAGATTCTTCAGTCCTGTTTACCACAATTTCCCAACATCATTTTTTGTTTGTTGGTTTTTGTTTTTGATTGTTTATATTGAGTATAGTTTCATGATCCTTCTGGCTCTTGAGTGCTGTCAATATGTATAAGCATGTCTGACTCAGGGTATGGTCTTTCTAGAGGGACCATAATTCTCAAAGGCTGAAGGCACTTTGGTGTTTTACATGAATTGTCCTTAGAGGGCACTCCCAGCACTTCCTTCAGAGGCTTTCTTCTGTCTGAGCTTCAACATTTTTTTTCTTTAGACGTGTTATACATTTACTCAGAATTCCTTTGAATTCTGTTTGCCAAGGACTTTTGTGATATAATTTACCTGCTTATAATAGCTCTGACCAGTTCTGTAGATTTTATTTCATGCTTATTATTTGGGTCTGAAGCCTTTATTCACAGAGAAAACTAAATAGCAGATCCAAAACTCTACTCAACTTGGGGCTTTAATGCGATTGTGATGTGACTATGTTTGATGTGTTCTTCTGGGCTCAGCTGTTATCAGCAGTTGTATAATTGGCCTCTGACGGGAACTTTCTTTTCTGTTTTTAAGCTTCTGTTTGAAGTGAAACTGCAGTTCCAGCTCAATATGTCAGGAATATTATAGTTGTTGAAGATGTCACTGAAATGCCCGGCAGTGAAGTTAAGACAGACTCACAGGAAATCTCTTTTTATTGCAGAGCTTTTGGCATTGGAACACCTTCAGATCCCTAGAATTCATGGGAGTCACCTGGACTTACTTTTAAATTTTTTTCTGAGAGTATTCAGAGAGTGCATAGTGATAAAATTAACCGTCAGAATATTAAACAATTGGAATATTGATCCGTTAGTTAATTTTAAGTGAAGATATAATGGGTTAGTAAAGATTTAGTGTTTTTTTAAATTATTTCAATCATTTATTTGTCTGGAGAGTGAGCTCAGGTCATCAGAGCCATCCCGTCAGCCTAGCAGTATTTTATTTTCCTTCTTTTTTTCATTCCTTTTTGGCAGTGCTGGGAGTAGAACCCAGGATCTCATGCATGCCAAACAAATTTTCAATTTAAAAATCTGTTACATTTTTTACTTTAAAATTTTTAATCATGTTCTTTCTTATCTTCCCAAATTCTCCCCACTTCCCTTAATTAAAATTTTTAATCACACTAAATGCAGTTCAATATTTCTTCCTAAGAAGATGTGAACTGTTGTATAGCTATTGTTTGCTCCAGGTGTCTAGGTATGCAAGTCTTATCATGGAAAAAGTAGAGCGGTGGGCACAGCCATTAACTTTTTATAGAAGATTTACCTGTCTTTTGTTAATAAAGTTAAGCAACAAAGTTACTAGAAGTTTTTACTTTTTTTTTCTTCTGAAGGAACAAGATAAAAAAGTAGAAAGCGCTAATAACAAAATAGAGGAGAAGCAGGCAATCATTGAAGCACTGAATACAAGACTAATAGAAGAAGAGAAAAAAACTGCTGCACTAACTAATCGAGTAACAACTGCTGATCAATTAGTAGGAGACTTAAAAGGACAGCTTGTAGAGAAAGACCAAGAGACGGAAAGCTTAAAGCTTGAACTAGCTGATTCTAAGCAAAAAGTGGAGCAATCTTCCATAGAAATGAAACAATATATGGAGACAATCGAAGAGCTACAAAAGAAAAATTATGAAGTAAACTTTTCAGAAACCGGCATAATGCAAAAAATGGAAAGAGAAACAGAACAGAAATTAGCACAGCTCCAAGCAGAGCTAGATGAGGAGTATGGAAAACAGATTGTGCAAATGAAGCAAGAATTAATAAAACAACACATGAACCAGATAGAGGATCTTAAATCCCAGCATAAGGGAGAAATGGAGAACACTTTAAAATCACGCGGAAATCCAGCAGTTAATGATGAGCAAGTAAAGTTACTGAGCGCAACAATGAATGAACTGAATATGAAAGTACAGCATACTTTGTATCAAAAGGAGAAATTCAGGGAAGAGCTGCGGGTAGTAAAGCTGGAAAAGTGTGCTCTCCAGAGTCAATCGAATGCTCTTCTAGAAGAATTGAGTGCTTTAAGAGACCAAATCCAGAGAGCCAAGCAGACAATATCTGAACAAGAAAGTAAACTGAATGAAGCCGGCAAGTCCCTCAGCATGGTTGAGGACTTAAAAGCTGAGGTTACGGCTGCATTTGAGTCCAGGAAGGAACTTGAATTAAAACACGAAGCAGAAATTACAAATTATAAGATAAAACTTGAAATGTTAGAAAAAGAAAAGAACGCAGTCTTAGATAAAATGGCAGAGTCCCAGGAAGCTGAATTGGACCGGTTGAGAACGCAGCTCCTCTTCAGTCATGAAGAAGAGCTTTCTAAACTAAAAGAAGATCTAGAAGTTGAACACCGGTTAAATATTGAAAAACTTAAAGATAATTTGGGGCTTCAGTATAAGATGCAGATAGATGACTTACAAAATGAAATGAGTAAGAAGATGGAAACTATGCAGTGCGAGAAAGACAGCTTGTTAAGTAAGCAGAGCCAGCTAATCTTAGAGATTACTGACTTAAAAGACTTGCAGGAATCACGGAATTTTCAGATGAATGAAATCAAAAAAGAAATTGAGACCCTCAGACAAGAAGAAAAGGAAAAGGGTACCCTTGAACAGGAAATTCAGGAGTTACAACTTAAAACTGAACAATTAGAAAAAATACTAAAAGCAAAAGAGGAGGACCTACAAGAAAAATGTGTAGAACTTGAAGCAGAGAATAGCATTCTTAAAGATGAGAAGAAAGTTCTAGAAGACATGGTGAAAGTTTACACTCCTGTGGAAGAAGAAGAAAAATTAATTGCTTTAGCTTCTGGTACATACACATCAAAAGACTGTAGCTGGCAAAAAGAGATTGATATGCTTCGAAAGGAAAAGGAAGACCTAAAACAACAGTGTATTCACCTAAGTAAGGAGATTGAGATGCAGAGGAATACATTTTCCTTTGCTGAAAAGAACTTTGAAGTTAATTATCAAGAGTTACAGGAAGAATATGCATGCCTCCTCAAGGCAAGAGACATCCAGACTAAGCAGGCGTTAGAGTATGAACACAAAGTCAAAGCGCTGACTGAAGAGCTGCAGTTGCAGAGAGGAGGCCGGGTGATGCAGGAAGGGAGGCATTCTCAATTAACTGATGCTGCGACTTTTATAGCTGAGCCGCTGGAAGTCAGAGAATTAGTTGAAAAGGATAACATTGAATTTATGGAAAAACTGAAAGTGACTGAGCAAGAAAAACTAGAGCTCTCAGAGAAACTTTCTGTCCTCTCAGAACAGCTAAAGCAGACACGTGATGAGGTTAACTGTCTAAGTGCAGAGGTTAAATTATTAAGTCAAGACAAGGAAGAGCTCTTGTTACGATGCAGAGAGTTAGAGGTTCCCACCAACCCCAAGGGAATAGAAAATGCTGCTGTGTGCCCTGTGCAGTTGAGCTCTTGGAAAACTGAGCTTACAACAGGAATGGACGCCCATTCTGGAGGATGTGATTCTAAAATCAGTAAAGATTTGCCAGAAGAATCAAAAATAATGATAGAAGATAAAATTCCCTTTAAAGGAAGTGGAGAAGACTTGAGATTGCCAACAAGAACAACTGAACCATCTCATGGTATAGTTGAGCCATTCGAGAAGGAAAAACTCGAGCAAGAGCTTTGTGCTCTCAAATCCACGCAGGTACGTCCACATGCGCATAAAAAGTCATAGTGAGAACACACATTTCACACCAAGATAGTTGTCACTTTCATGAAGCAGTAATCCATATTTTTACCAGAAAGTGGTGAACCCTTTCATGTTACTATCATTTTGGAAATCAGTTGTCATTTTTACTTAGTGTTGCCTTTCAATTAATCTTGTATATATGCTCCCCAGAAAATAAGCTTAGTTAATCATTTTTGCATGATTTTTTTTAAAGAGAAGAGTTAAGAGACTTCTTTTTATTTATTTTTTAAATATTTATTTATTTATTATGTATACAATATTCTGTCTGTGTATATGCTT
>NC_022025.1:4291319-4293562 GCF_000317375.1 Microtus ochrogaster
ATGGTTGTGAGCCACCATGTGGTTGCTGGGAATTGAACTCAGGACCTTTGGAAGAGCAGGCAATGCTCTTAACCTCTTAGCCGTTTCTCCAGCTCTTGAAACTTCTTTTTATTAACTACATTTTTTATTTCTACTTTATTGTACTTATAATACATTTATTAACTACATTATAATCATATTTTAGTATCAAAGATTATATTTTAGAGTTTTTCATACTGATGTTTTCTGATACAAAATTTCAGTTAAAATTCCAGTTATTTTTTTAAAAAAACCTTTTTAAAGTTTTTTACTGCTCTATAAATTATTCATTGCATATGGAATTATATTTCTGGAGGTGCGGCTTAAGGCCTAGAGGTTTCTGATTCTTTGATCTGAATGAGAAAAACATAATATTAACTCTGAATATAAGTGAAGAATTTAAAAAAATGCATATAATACATGTTCTGGTTCTGTTCTGTTGATGCATTAAGCCTATCCAAAAGCAGATTAGTTCCAGAAAGTATCATTTGGTTTATAAGTATTGTTTGGCCACAGTTCATCATTAAGGAAGTGAGAGCAGATACAAAATCAGGATTAAAGAAGAAAAGCATAGAGGAATGCCTCTTGCTGCCTTACTCACTGGTTCATGCTTGGCTAGCTTTCCTATATAGCTTGGGACCACCTGCCCACATAATGGTGCTATTCACAGTGGACTCCTACATCAATTGACAGTCAAGATGATCACCCACAGATATGCCACAGGCCAATCTGAGCTGAGAAATACTTCACTTGAGGCCTTCTCATCTCTTCTCCCTTGACTCTAGGTTGTTGTCAAGTTGACAAGTAATGATGTCTAAGACAATGACTGATAATCATTACTAATAACTAGGTTTGTTAAATACTAATACTAGAAAAATCAGGCAAGTTCTTGTAGGTTATCTACAGTATAAAGTGCTAATTAAGTTTTATGTGTTTTTATATTAGTGGAACATTTATTTGTTGACTCTATTCCAGATATGCATGTAGTGGCAGACAAGAGATAAGAGCCTAGTCTCAGGAAGCATGTATTCTAGTGGGAGAGCGAGTGATAATGAGAAATGTAGTTAGCAGCCGTGTTGCTCTGTTGTAGGGAGGAGGAGCCGGCGGCCTGCTTTTCGTCCTTCCCGGCTCCCGCACGGCTAGCTTTACACCCGAAATAACCACACACAAACTGTATTCATATAAACACTGCCTGGCCCATTATGTCTAGCCTCTTCTTGGCTAACTCTCATATCTTGCTTAACCGATTTCTAATAATCTGTGTAGCACCATGAGGTGGTGTCTTACCGGGAAAGATTCAGCATGTCTGACCTGGCTGCTAGCTCCATCGCGTCTGCCCTGGAGAGGAGAGGCATGGCGTCTGCCTAACTTCCCTTCTTCCCAGCATTCTGTTCTGTTTACTCCGCCTACCTAATTTTATATCCTATCAAAGGGCCAAGGCAGTTTCTTTATTAACCAATGAAATCAACACAAAGACTCTCCCACATCAGTCTGTGAAGAAAGGGTGTTAAGCGGGGGAAGCATGGTGATCAGGAAAGATGTCTTGGAGGAGTTAGCCTTTGAACTGACCTCTGTATGACAGGGAAGGGCCTGCAATGGGGAAATTACAATACTTGTAAAGATGTAGGTGAGCTTGATGGCTCGGATATAGGCCTGTGCGCTTGGCCTTGAAAGGAGACAGGAAGGGAAAGCAGACTTTGAAAAGGAAGAAAGTGTGTGTGAAGTTAGGGTGCCATGCCAAGTGGGAAGCCATGGGAAGTTTTGTCTTTATTCCTGACGACTTCTAATCACATTCATGATCTTATATCAAATATAGAGATACTTATACAATGAATAGAATCAAATCCAATTACTGATTAATAAACATATGAAATTGTTTTGGAAAGTATAATGTGTGATAGTTACCACAAAGGTATTAAATGCTGTTTTAATTTTTTAAGCAGGAGAGGACCTGATTTCCAACTTTAGCTGCCCTGATCTTGATATCTCTAACTAAAATTAAAATAAATATGGCCATTATAGACTTTCTTTTAAACTGAAAAGGAATACCTTTGAGGTATTTCTGTTTTTTTTAGCTCCTAAAAATTATTTGTTTATTTGTTTGTTTTCAGTGCACTTGGCTAGTTTGGCTAGAAGGAGAAAGAAAGACATTGTAGAAAGTCTCCAGTGTTGGCGTGTGAGGTAGAAGGAGAAAGAAAGACATTGTAGAAAGTCTCCAGTGTTGG
>NC_022025.1:4293662-4311895 GCF_000317375.1 Microtus ochrogaster
GAAAGACATTGTAGAAAGTCTCCAGTGTTGGCGTGTGAGGTAGAAGGAGAAAGAAAGACATTGTAGAAAGTCTCCAGTGTTGGCGTGTGAGGTAGCCACGGGTGTGGCAGGAATGGATCATTTCTCACACTGAGAGAAGTGTGTTTGAATTTGAAGAGATACTGAAGCATAAGAACCACAGGTGGAACTGCTGGTCTGCCTTCCTTAATGCCCTGTGTGCCGAAACTGCAGTACCTGGAAGAAATCGATACAAAACAGTACAGTTTTTAAAAGGAAATAAACTCCTTTTTTCAGATTTGAAGAGTGAAACAAAGGAAACTTAGCAAGAAGAGAAAGATGAGCCTAACTTTGTCATTTACTGTCTGACATTTTCTAAAGTCCTAAGCATTGTAAAGACAAAATGATACATGATATTAACGGAGAGAAAGACAGTTAACTGTCATAATTGACAGGTATAATTTAATAAGAAACAAAGGGAAAGACTTAATGTCTAACAGCCTGGGTGTGGTGGCATATGCCATCCTCTCAGCGCTCAGGAGCACAGGGAGCAGATGGCGAATTCAAAGCCAGACTGAACAAGTAGCAAGACCTCTTCTTAACATAGAAACAATGAACATCCCTGCAGAGCATGAATGAAGGACAATGGGATCTGAATAACTGAAAACTTTCATTTCTGAATGGGAAATGATTAATATGAAATATCAGTTTGCTGTATATATAACTAATTTAGTTCATGGTGAAAATTTATTGAAATTTAATTTAAGTGGTTTATAGTTGATTTCTAAGGACTGATGTACAAGAGACAAGACTATTTTTAAGCACACTAACATGTTGCATGACATAGAAAGGACAATATTAGCCTTATGTGCACCAACTACTTTTACTTAACATGTGTGCCCTGGTGAGCATACATGACATGTGAATAACCTCAGAAGCCAGAAGAGGACATTAACTTCCCTGAAAATGGAGTTACTGTTGGCTGTGAGGCTGTGAGGTAGGGACTGGGGAAATGAACTTGGGTTTCCTGGAAGACAGTCAGTCCATACTCTAAACCACTGAGTTATCTCTCTAGAACCTAAACATGCCGGTTTAATAAATACTGAAAATGAGGTAAGCTATTGAAAAAGATAAAATAGCATCCAAGTCTCCACATTTAAAGGAAGTAGCTAGAAAATATTAGCAAATTTATAACAGAAATAAATGAATTTTGAATAAACAAAAGGGAAAGCTTTGATGAACTTTGATCGTTTGAAAAGATCAGTAGGTTGCAATTTTAGATCTACAAGAATATCAAGGGAGAAACCACATACAAAAGGAAGAATGAAATCAAAACCCAAGTACAGATACCGCAAGGATTTTAAAATAGGAAATGAGTACTATAAATAAACTCTACTGATGAAATAGAAATTGCTGAAGCTAACTCAAATGGAAGTACAAAGTCTTAGTGAGCCAGTAACCATTACAGGATCTGGAACTGTAACCAGGCTTCCTTTTCACCTCTCCAGCTAACACTGCTGCACCGTGACCATTGTACAAGTGGATTTCACAAATTCTCAGTGGCCGTTTAGGTACTAAATAGGATTTAAAAGGGAATCTGTGGAGCAAGGAAGGAAGACAGACAGAGCTCCTGTGAGGCTGGTTTGTATTGAAATACAGACCAGGCAAGAATAGTTCATGAAAAGAATGTTACAGACTAATCACACTTAGGAATGAAGCTGAATGGATTCTTCATAAAATATTACCAGGCTATCCAAAGAATGGAAGAATTGTTCAGCACCTGAAAATTGTGTTTATTTAATTTCCACATCCATTTTAAATTCTGTTAGGAAAGAATCTCTCATTTGTAGTTTTAAATTTAGAAAGGAACAAAAAACAAATCAGAAGAGTAGGAAAGCAAAGAAAACTATAGGAAGTCGGGGATAGAAGGGACATTTGCTAAGGGTGGCAGCGGTCTCTGCAGTGTCTAGAAGCATTCCCAGTGAAAACAAGTTACCAGCTTTGCTCTCCAACCGTGTTTTTATAGTTCCTACCTAGTCAGTATAATATGACTAAGACGTGAGCAAGGTTATGACAAGTGAGACAAAATGTTAATCATAGATAAGATGTTTGAAACTTATATAAGACACTAAAGACCTGGTATACCCTGGTATACATTACCCTGCTCTGGTCAGGGTTTTTTTGTTTGTTTGTTTTGTATGTTTTATTTGTTTGTTGAGACAGGGTTTCTCTGTAGTTTTGGAGCCTGTCCTAGAACTAGCTCTTGTAGACCAGGCTGGCCTTGAACTCACAGAGATCCACCTGCCTCTGCTTCCACCGCCCACCCCTGCTCTGGTCTTTACATTCTTCAATGTAAAGGAATATCCCGATATCCCAAAGTTTTTTTTTTTTTTTTTTTTTTTTTTTTTGTACAAAGTATAGGGGAGGCTATTCTGGTGAGGTAATATTTGAGAAGAGACTTAAATCAATAAGCCAAGATAGCAGGGAAAGCTCATAAAATTCAATAATTGCTTTATGACAACTGATTTTTACATTAAAGGTGAGAAGTTGGAGAATTAGGTCCTTCCTCTTTAGGAAAAATTAACTCTGTGTTAGCTAAAGACATACACGTAAGAAAGTTAAGAGAGAGGAAAGCTTTAATTAGAAAGAACAAACTCAAAGGAAAGCATTAAGAAATTTATCATGTCTCTTTTATGAACAGTACCTAAAACAGGCTTAATGATTTGGATCAGATATTTCCACATTATAAACAGTGGACTATAAAGATGGTGTAAATACATGAGGAAATATAAAGAATTTAAAGAACCAAAAATATGAACAGATATGTGTCTTAGAAACCAAAATGACAGCATAACAAGTCTTAACCTAACAAAGTCATATGCGTGAAATAGTATTTATCCCTAGCACACTGGCAAAGTAACTCTGACTTACTGATAGGGATGCAAGGATGTGAGCATTCACATTTTTTATTATAATTAAAATTAATTCAATTATATTTGTAAAAAAATCAGTTGGCAAGATCTACTAAAGTTACGCCTGTGTATTAACTATGAGCAGCAGTTACATTCCTGTGTGGATGAGTGTGGACACTGGACAGCAGCAGCGATTAGAAACAGGCTTGAACTAGTATTTTGTAGACTTCCTGAATCAAAGGTCAGAGGACATTCCAGATGATTGACACATGCTGGGCAGCTCTCCATTGAACCATTTCCTCATTTGTCTTAGGTGGATCTATGTAATAATTTACTGCCTTTTGATTGAAAATACCCCATGCTTACCAGTGATCCAGAAAGGAAAATGGACCAATTGTGGTTCATTTATACTACACTAAATTAATTTAACCTGTCATCTATGTGGATTGATAGCAGAAGGATATTGATATGGAATGCAAAGAAATTTGCAACATAAATGCCACTTATGTAAATACACAAATACTCAGTATAATATGCTGTTTACATGTACACTGGGAAATGAGAGTAGATACATTCCAAATTTTTGGTAACAGTTACTTGTGGTCAAGGAATAATCAAACATCATGAATTAAATTTTGTCTCTAATGTTTTCTTTCTAAATCTAAAGAGATAAAAAGAAAACAGAATAAACAGAAACTTATCACTATTTATTAATTTGAGTTTTGAGTACATTGGTGTTTATTATCGTTTTAGCATGTAAATATTATTTAAAAAATTAAAATCTTGTTAGTTATAGTAAGTATCCCAATTTATTATTACATTGCGATAATGTGAGAGACACAGGTAGGCCAGTGCATCTGGAGGATGGCTGAAGCAGACCAGTTTCTTCATAAGAAAATGTAAACCTCTAAAGAGTTTTTCTCCTTTGAAGTTCAGTGCATGTGAAGAAATAGAAGTTAAACTGTAATTTTAACTTTTTCTAATATTTATATCTGTTCACTTTAAGGATGATTTAAGGCTGCAGATGGAAGCCCAACGGATTTGCCTTTCCCTTGTTTATTCAGCTCATGCAGATCAGGTGCGTGAATATATGGAAAAGCAAAGAGACGAAGCTCTTTGTAGCCTCAGAGACGAGCTTGTTTCTGCTCAAGAGAAAAAGATGGATGAGCTTCAAAAAATGCACCAGTGCCAGCTGCAGGCTCTTCAGACACAAGAAACAGGTAAACAGCTTCTGACCATGTCCATGACACAAGTAAGCAGTCTGTAACTCTGTTCTTGTCTCCGGCCCATGGGATAAGGTGGCTTTCCATCCCATACCTGGGCTTCCTAGCATTGAGGTACCCAAGAAAGCAAAAATCACTGCATCGTTTTACCATGGAAGTATCATCCAGTCAGGAAGTGCCTGGAATGTCAGGCGACAAGACTGACAACTTGTAAACCCTGCTTTACATACATGCCGGGTCACCACTATAGAGACATTAGCACATCTGTCCAGGGCATATTCTATTGATCGGCTGCATTGTAATTTGAAGTATATCAGACTAAATCCATTTGATCCGGGATGAATGCAGAGTGGGAGAGAGAGGTGAGAAGTTTAGTGTTTCCTGTGACACCGAGACAGGAGCAATTGGGTCAAAGTTTGGGGATCCATTTTGAAGAACTAAAAATTCAAAGTTGCATAAGAAAGTAGTGGGAGATACGCTGCAGAGTGGGAAGTGCCTGGTGAGAACCCTCTGCTGCAGAGTGGCAAGTGCCTGGTGAGAACCCTCTGCTGCAGAGTGGCAAGTGTCTGGTTAGAATCCTATGTCTTGAGTAAAGCATGCTTAAGCTTCCTCCTACTGATCAGACAGACCTACGGCAGGACTGTTAAATAGAGGAAGCAACGGTAATATTTTTATTTAAGATGACACCAGTTTGATTAACTGGGAAAAATGAAATAATTAATGAAAAGATGAGTTAAACAACCTTAGCCATAGTCCCAATAATGTTGAGCTAAATACCCTTGAGCATGGACGGGAAATGTGAGTGGAGATTAACAGTGGAAACTCCATGCCATTCTGGCAGTCTATAGCAGCGGTGAGGGTGAGAGGGCTGAGACTGACCTTCCAGTTTCTTACCTATGTACCCGCATGAAGGTGATTTCACTTAAAAAGGGGAGCAGACCATAGACAAATAAGAAAGTCAGTTTAGAACATAGAAGTTAAGTATGTGTGCTAACTAGGAAAAGAAGTAATACTAATGAGTTGAAAGGGGAAGTCCAAAACCCAGGGCAGACTTCTAGGCTGGAAATAATAAATAGAATCACCACGGAAGAAGACCGGAGGCCCCCACCCCAAGAACAGAGTGACATCTGGAGATGGAGGGTGAGCAGGAAACCTTGATGGCACTGTGGAAAGTACATTCTAGAAGTCACAGTGGAAGGTGGAGCCTGTTCTGTTGTTGCTGCAGTTGAGGGCCTCCTGTCATTTAGCTGCCTTTGGCTCCCATATTTACCATAAGGAATGAGATTCTTCTTAAAGGTCTAGCTGAATTGCTCTCTTGAAAAAAGTAAGATTTCAAGAGTCATTTAAAGAATGATGCCAGGTTTTTATTTCAAGAGTTCTTTGTTTGTTTGTTTGTTTGTTTTTAATTCAGTAAGATTTTACTTGTATTTGTGCACTTTGTTTATATTGATATACTGTCTTCAGAAAACCTACCCAGTGTTTTCTGTTGACGCTTGGTTGTTCTCTTAGGAGGTGATAAAACAGTTCAGTGAGTAGTTCAAAGTGTTTCTGAAGAGGAGAAGAGAATGGTAAACATTTTTAAAATTTTTATTTTAATAATTAACTTAATTTTGTCACTCTAAGGCTAAAACCCAGGACCTGCACATGCTGATCAAAGTACCCAACCACTGAACTGTGTGTGTTCCTGTGCAAAAAACTAAAGAGTCAATTGTGGAAGTTTTATTTGAGTTTTGCAATGATGTACTTAATGGATAAGTATGTAGATGTATTTCTTGCATCACGGTATAGGTCACTGCTCTATACCCTTTTATAGAATAGAAATTGCAAATCTTAGAAATTTATTGAGGCAGTTAAATTACATAATGGAAAATAAATTTGGAAGAAATTAAAATGTGTCTTATTTTGGGGAAGCTTCTAGTTGAAACGGTTAAATAGGACAGGATTGCTTCCACATGTACAGTGAATGGCTCACACGTGGCATGTTTCCTGCTAGGCGGTCATAAAGAGCCTTTGCCTGTGCTCATTGGACGACTTGAGAAGGCAGTGTCTGAGGAGTGCTGTTCTATTTCAGAGGTAAAATGGTCCTTTAAAAGGGGTTTTAGCTGGGCAGTGGTGGCGCAGGCCTTTAATCCCAGCACTTGAGAGGCAGAGACATGCGGATCTCTTTGGGGTTCGAGACCAGCTTAGTCTACAAGACCTAGTTCCAGGACAGGCTCCAAAGCAACAGAAAAACGTTGTCTCATAAAACCAGAAAAGAAAAAGAAAAAAAAAAAAGAATGGGGAAGGAAGGTTTGGACGAGAACTGTCAAAGTCTAAATTGCTCCTGATTTAATAAGCAGAATCTTCCACCCATGTTTTCCTGAATCTTATATATAGAACTTTACTTAGAAAGTATTCCTGAGTACTAAATTTTAAATGAACATTTGGCTTTTTACCGATAGCCAATTTGGATGTGATCAGTGACTCAGAGCTTGCCGGTTCCATTTAAGATCTTGGATTCAATCTCTGTCAGTGCAGAAAAATAACAAAGAAATTTATATACCTCTAGCCTAGCGGATAGCATAAGCATTGCTCTTCTCAAAGAGGCAGCAGTTAACTTTTCTGGGACCCAGTTGGTTCATGAAGGGTGCCAAGGGATCAGTGCTACCATGGGACTGGGCTGGAAATATGCTCAGCTGCTGGCAGTGTGGTTTAACTTTTAAACTTGCAAGAAATAGCAGCAATAAACTACTTGGTTTTTAAATCTTTTAAATCATTGGTGTTTATTTCCAATTGTGTGAAGGACAAAAGGAAAACTAACTGGGATGGCTTATCAAGTTACAGAACATGAAATCGTATTTTCAGTTCTAGTGGATTATCAGTTGTTCTGGAGAACTTTGTGCTGGGTATTTTTAACTTCATGTATGTGCAGACCAAGCACACACTTGCATATCATAGAAAGGATACTAGCACAATCTCTTCCTTGATATATACTCATTTTGCTGGGTTTGGCAGACCTCTGTAATTGTCATTTTGAACCTCTCACTTTGTGAAGGTTGTTCAAGAATACTTGACATAGTATGAGATATTTTCAAGGTAGACAGTAGGAACGATGGTAGGGAGTGAACACTTACACTTCATGATATATTCCAGTGTTAAAAGGAAACAGGAAAAAAAGCACATTATTTTGTGTAATTAAGATTATCAATCTCTTCCTGATAAAAGAATAATTTCATGTCAAAGAGAAACGTGGTTTTTCTGCAGATTGATTTCACATGTGGAGGAAGAGGGAATTAAGATTCCATTCATACTATTTTGACCTTTCACCTTTAGGTTGATAATGTTTTATAATATTTAGAAAAAAACAAACTTTTAATTTAAAATATTCAATTTTCTTAACAGAGTCTGAACAGTTTTCTTGATGAACACTATACTCCTTTAAAATATGAAATGAATATAGAAGAGAAAGAGAATTCTAATGTTTACAATCAAAATCGAAATCTAAAATTACAAGAGTATAGATACCAAGTTGAAGGTAAAAAGCTTACCATACTATTAAACAGTATTTAATTTGCTCAGGTAAATTGCTTATAAACATAGCTTTAATCCTACATTAATTATAGATGTGTTTTCTGTCTTAGTGTCTTATCTTTAGGCATGGAATTTATATTTATTATATACTCTTAGGCTGTGTAGTGTGACAGTTGTACTCCGGATGATTTAAACATTCCACTCTTTTTCTTTCTTTCTGCTTTATTTCTCCATTCCCACCTATTTCAGTATTCTAATTCTGTCTGTTAATGATTCTAACTGTAGATGCTTTTAAATCTTTAAAAAATTACTGAGTTTATTAAGTTTAAATTTATGTTTTATAACTTTAAAAATGAATAACAAAACAGTTGAGAAGTGAGATAGATTAAGAGCTATCCTTTGCCAGGTGTCATGATGCAAACCTTGTTCTCAATACTCATGCTCAAGAGACAGAGGCAGGTGGATCTCTGGAATTTAGACCAACCAGGGCTAAAGAAAGAAAGAGACAACTTTCTTCATATTACATCTTGAATTTCTTGGTGTTCCTTTACAGATGTATGTTCCCAGTATATTTGTATAGGTAATAAGCAACCCACTAATAAATAGCTACAGAAACTAATGTATCTTGGGATGAAGTTTTCAAGTGAATGTTATACCACTTATTTCACAGTAATGATTTTTAAAATTTTTTATTGCTTGATATATGGGTTTGATATATGCTATCAGACTTTTTTCACTAAACTTGTAAGTAGGTAAACCATACTTTTTTAAAAAGACAAACTTGTATTGTGAACTAAAATTATAATTGTTTTTCCCCAGATTTTCAAGGTCACGTGCAAACCCTTCTCAGTAAATTATCAGATGAATACAGCAAGCTTGTGGTACTGCAGACGCGGTTAAGCAAGGTCTGTGGGATAGAACATAAGGAGTTTGCATTTGTTTTATTGCCCACTGTTCTGTCAGTCAAGAAGGTCTAAAATAAGTGGACATGGGAAAGGATACTAGAAATACTAACCATTTATATGTTTGTGTTAGAGCATTTATATCAGGGAGCCAAAGAAATTTCCAGAAATTGAATGCTATGTAACTCTTTGAGATGGTTTTTTAAGTCATGATGAAATATATATGAATGTTAAATGTTAAAGGAAATGAAACAGTTGTATTTCATTGTTTAAATGTTTTTCCTTGTATTGTTTACCGGAGTTTGAACCAGGACACATTGTAGGACAGCAGTCCACATTGTCAACCTGTTACATGTAATATTTTTTTAAGGCAATGGGTCTGTTTATATATTTTAAAGATAATTACTTTGTTTTGCACATAACTAATATTATCACACATCATCCATATGTATCAATTTTCTTCTGTTTTAGTTATTTTATAATGCGTTCTTAAAAATCAGATGATATATACAACATAATATAACTTAATAGGCATATCACAAAAATACAGCAAATATTGTCAGTGATTAATGTTCTTATTTTTAAGTTGTAGGAAAAAATGGCAAAAGAGACTATTTGAGGTAGTTTTTGTCATTCAGTTCTGCTAAAATGCTAGGGTAAATTTTCAAGATTTTTAGTTGTATATAGGGCTAGGACCCATCACAGCAAAAGGACACATGGCCAATTTTGGTTTGGAAGTTGTTGAAAGGATGCACGGCCAAAGTCCCGAGGAAAGGAGGTGCATGTGTCCTCTCTCAGGAGAATCACCTGAAACACTGTGATTCTTCAGTGTGAGTGTGATACCATGTTCAAATTGTGTACCAACAGCGCTCACCTGAGCCTAGGAGTCCAAAGTTTTCTCTCCAGTGGTAGATAATCAACCAAAAGTTTTTACACTGACCAGACGGTAAAACTTCTCTGTGTAGCAATGGTAACTCACAGTTACCATTCAGGCAAGTCTGTAGTAGCGCAGAAAGCTCTTTGATAGGTGTTTTAATTACTACCAAGAGAAAAGCTTATCAGCCGGTCTTTCTCAAAACTGCTTTCCAAACTCTTCTTTGCACATTGGGTAATGAATGGTTTAACCCAGCAAATTAGCTGTAACTGCAGAAACATCCCAAGTCCCTCGGGATGAGGTCAGGACTGCAGAGCATCATTGCCCCAGCCAGATGAACCCAAGCTCTCACTCCTGGGCTTTGTTGCAATGCTATTCCTTTTCCCCAGTGGTACCCATCCTTCACCATTCTTTTTGATGTGTACCTGTTTCTTGTTAGAGTTGGTTTAAGTGTTCCCTTCTTTTGTCATCTTCTCCTGCCTTCCTAGGCATAGACATCCTTCCCTCTGTTCCTCTGAACTTCCCTTAGCCTAGATGCCTGGTTACCCTTTTTTCTTTCATGTTTTAATGTTCTCTGTTAAGCATCTATTTGTATCACATGACTTTTTATTTTATTATACTTGTTTACTAATCTACCTCTGCCACAAAATTACAAACTTTGAAATCAGAGAATCCTGTGTTCAGTTTTTCCTGTCAGCACAGCATTTGAATTGCACATGGTAAAGGCTCAGTCAATGTTTGTGAATGAATTGAGTAAAGATAGTAAAATATTAGTCTGTAAAGTTATGATATTATCTGATCGTTTTTTTATTTTTCCCACTAGGAAGTACTAGGTAAGAGTTCCCTTTCAGACATACTCAGGGGGCTGGAGCATGTCTCGGTAAAGAACTTGTTGTACAAGAAGAGGACCTGAGCTTAATTCCTCCAAGCACTATAAGAGGTGGCATGTCCTGTAATGCCAGTTTTGGGGAGGTAGACACAGGAGTATTCCCTGGGGCTAGCCAGCTTCCCAACCAGCCTAGCCTAAATGACAAGTTCCAAATATGTTGAGAAACTGTCTAAAAAACTGAGAGACTGAAAGAGGAAAACATCTGCTATTGACCTCTGACTTCCATGCCGATGCACCCCCATATAACATGTATATGCACCAACATGCATGTACATGCACATAATCACACACATAGACATACAAGAAAGCATAGTTTGTATCCTGTTACTAATAGAATAGTGACCAATTGAAATAGCCTTTGGAGCATAGTTTGTATCCTGTTACTCACTGGTTTTGATAGCATCCTATATTCATCTCGTCTGGCTTTATTTAATAATGAACTAAAAATAAAACAACAACAACAAAAAAAAAAACCTCAGGTACCCTGTGGGTCTAACATCATGCCCAAATGTTTCTGTTTCATTTTGTACAAGTATCGAAGTAGGACTTGCTATTTCTAAGATGACAGGTTTTCTCTTTTTCTTGTCTTCTCTGCCTTTACACCAACTTACATAGGATGAAAATGACACACAAAACGTTGACGAACATACATCAGAAGAAACAATATTGGTGAGAAAACCTGAAGATGCTGCAACTGATGTAAACCTCTGCAATGAAAGGTATAGCGTGTGCACTTGATCAGAATAGGGTCAATGCTGCTGTCTGTTCAGTAAACACATTTTATCTTGTATTTGTCTTAAATTTGTATTTTGTCTTAAAAGTTGTACTGTGTATGAAATTTGTCCATATAAGTATACTATAGGAAGGGTTGATAATTTTTATCATTAATTAGACTAATTTTTAAAAATCTTTTGCTTGCACTCCAATTTTTATTAGATGTTGATCTTGATTTCATCTAGGTGTTATTTGAATATTGAACTTGTCTTGGTTAACTTTATTTTTCATAATGCTACTTTCTATACTAAAAATCATTTCTATTTGTGAGTTTTATGTCTTGTGTTTGTGGGGGCATAGGAACTGAGAACAGACATTGTTGCTGGGGAAGGTGAAGGAGGGGCAAAAGAATACATTGTGATATGAAAGCAGAAAGGAAATTTGGAGGAGAAGGGGCCTCAGGGAAGGTGAGGCCATTGACTCTGCTACAATGCAAATGCTAGGAGGTGCCTAATGATATTGAATGCCTTTGATATACCTTTAAATTGATTTTTTAAAAATTAATGAGATGAGCCGGGCGGTGATGGCACACGCCTTTAATCCCAGCACTCGGGAGGCAGAGGCAGGCGGATCTCTGTGAGTTTGAGACCAGCCTGGTCTACAAGAGCTAGTTCTCGGGGAAAAGTCCAAAACCACAGAGAAACCCTGTCTCGAAAAACCCAAAAAAAAAAAAAAAAAAAAAAATTAATGAGCTGTATATAAAGTGGCTTTTCTAAGGCATTTCATTGTAATTGTGAAATGGCATTCATAAATTATTTATGAGTAATGATTAAGAGATAGTAGTGACTGGGGCTATAAACTATTGGAATTTAAGCCCACGTCTCTATAACACTTTCATTGCACATTTCTGTAATATTGCCTACTAGAATACCAGGAAAACATAATAAAGTATTACTATTGGTACATATGATAGAGAAGTTATTAGAAACATCTAGAAAAATACTGTGATCCTGTGTTCAGTAGAGAATGTGGAACTTGACTGCATTCATATAAAGGTGAGGTCACAGAGGAAGTGACCAGTGAACACATCAGGTCTAGAGGGCAGCAGTGAATTCAGTGTTACCAAACTGGAGATTTTCAATTTGGAATAAATACCAATAAAGGTTACACACAGAATGAAGTCATTGCCAATGTAGTGTCAGGATTTTAGGTATTACACTTAACAGCTATGAGATTTTTTTTATCATAAATAAAGATGGAAGCTTCAACTGTAATATTGGGTATTACATTGTTTATATTTCTGAACAGTTGGAAAGAGTGAAGTGCCACTGGAAGTTAACTTATAGAGCTCAGCAGTGACATCATTTGTATATGGTCCGTTTTAGACAGAAAAACTATGAGAGAAAATAGGAGGAAGAAAAGTAGAACAGGGAAAAAAGAAATTGGAAAATAAAAATAAGAGAATGTAATAAAGAAGGCAGTATGGTCACAAATGAATGGGGAGTGAGTTTTATTGCTAAAAATTATGATTTTCTCCATTTACCTTCTCCTGTGTTCCTAAATGTTCATGTTGCTTTATTTTTATTATGTACACTAAGCACTTTAGAAAAATATGGTAATTCTAGCCATAAATAAGGGTCACGGAGTCTACAATGGTGATCCTAAAGAAGCTAAGTAAGAAGGTGAACCAAAGGAAAAACGCATAGTTATCCTCTTGGCTATGGGAAATAGACAAAATTGCCTGGGAGAAAATTGGGATCTTGGGGGTGGGGTGGGAGGGGGGTAAGGGGAGATGGGGAGAGATAAGGCAGAAGGGGAGGATGGGGGGAACTTGGGGAAAAAGGAGGATTGGGATAAAGGAAGGTTGGATAGGGGAGCACGGAAGCACAATTCTTAGTTAAGGGAGCCACCTTAGGGTTGGCAAGAGCCTTATAGAACAATGTAAAAACAAGACATATACTGAAGAATACACAGATAGATTAAAAACAACAAATTGAAAATAACTATGTTAAGTAGGAATGTTCCGTTCCTGCCACTGTACCTCATTCCCACTGTAAGTGATCATTCTGACTGTTGGTGCGTGCCTCCTAGCAGGCTTGTGTGTGTTAAATATATTTTCATAAAATTGGGATTTTATTTTGTTACTAGATAAAGTATCTTCAATAAATTTGTAAAACTAATGCCTGCAGACATACCTTAATATACCCTATAAAACTGTGTACAGGTTATTTGTTGATCTACAAAACTACTCTTTTAGTTACATTGCTTTAAGTATAAAAGTAAGACATTTAAGTTACAGTATCTGTAACTTGGCATATCACTTTTTGTTTCCCCCTTTCCCAGTATATATATGTATGCTATAAATTTTGGAAATGACTGAAAACCCTTAATACCATCTGTAACTGTCTTTTATTTATATTTAGGGTCTGCATTGATTCAGTGGTGTTTAAAGAATCTGATACACAGGAAGCAGTGTTCTATGGAAATTGTCTAAATGAACATAGTGCCAGCACCACAGAGGTATTATATTTATTCTCTTTATTTTTAAACACTTAAATAACCTGGTTTTCTTACTCTCATTTTATGAATGTTATAATAACTGTCTACTAAAGACAAAATATTTAAAGAAACTTGCCTTATTTTCATAGCATGAGAAAAACACTGAGAAAGAGAAAGTTAATGTGAGGTCTACTTTGTGGTGGTTTTGGTTGCTTATCCAAATATGTTAACAATTTAAATTTGTCTTGACTTTTTCATTTGATTATAGTATAGTGATAATTGATTACGTCATCCGTCCTGTTCCTTTCCATCTTTGGGTCTCCCTCGTGTGCCCTTCCTACTCTCAAATTGATGGTCTTTTTCTTTCTTATTTTAACATCATTTATATATATGACTGACTTATGCATAGGAAATCAGTTCCAGTGCCCTGATCGTACTGCTGTAGGAAGCAGGACAGGCCATCTTTTGTCCAGTGTTCAGGAATTCCTGAAATCCCAGGTCATGGTGGTGATGGATGGGTCCTCATCCGGCAGATGTCATACCTTCTATAAAAGCTCTTTGCATAGTGCATGATTTTCCAATCTGCAGCAGAGCTCTGTTCTTCATCTGCATTCAGAGACAATAAAGATCATTGCTGTCTCTCATTCTGTGCATCAAGGACAGAATAATGACTACATTCTGCATCCTCTTGTACTCCACATGAATTATTTGTTTGATAGGAATTTACATAAGTGGGCATGGATTGTTGTTCTGTGGGTGAGATGGAGGCTGCCCCCAGGCATAGCTGGGGTATCTCTTGCAAGAAAGACAAACAGCATGTCAAGAGGAAGAATTGAGGTGGTGTGGGAAAGTGGAGACTTTGTGGCTGCTGCCAGTGCCTCTCAAGTGCCATCTCTGAAGGGGAGGACGAGGACCCTAGCCAGCGCCTAGAGACCAAGGAGCAATGACAGTTCAAGAAGCCCCAGGTTCCAAAGAAGCTAGAGCAAACCTGTGTGGGACCCAGAACCCATTTCCAAACCACCCTCCACCCCTATGGATGTGGCCTACAAGTTCTTTCATGGTGATAGACCTAAAAAGCCCCTACGTTTGAAGTCTAAAACTCAAAGCAAATGTGAGGTGCCTGAGGCTCAGGAAGAAAAGGTGAGTGTTGGTCTATGCTGCCAGTGGCTGAGGAGCTCTGGAGTCGGAAAGGAAAAGAGGGGAAGACAGCAAAGATGCTGTAGACTGAACATCATGGGAGCTGGGGACACTGCAGATGCTGACAAGCACCTTGATGTGAGTGTGTGGCTGTTTGGACCCTTCTCACTGAACACTTGATGTTAGGAGAACATCTTGATCATGTTGCTGTCCTGGGTTGAGTGACAAAGTAGCCCATATGTGAGCTGAGCATCCAACACTGCTGACTATGGCCCAGAACCACAGACTTTACTTCTGTGTCAGACAATCAGGACATTGTGTCCCACTGTTCCTAGAGCTGGTTTGTGACCTATGTGAATGAGTCAATAGGGAAGATCATAATAGCTCTAAAGTCTTGGGCAGGACAGCAACAGAAGCCAGAGAAGGCCAAGCCCACCTGACCATGAACTTCTGCACTCGATAGACTGGTATCCTGAGCCAGAGACAGCAATGCCTGAGATGACCCATAAGGACTAGAAGATGGCTCAGCAGGCTAAGGCACCTGCCGAAGACCTGAGTTTGATCTCTATAAAACACATAGTAGAAGAAAATATAACTCCACCTGTTGACTTTTGACTATAACATGCCTAAAGTGACATACTTGTGTACACACATAGTCACAAAATGAATAAATGTAAAACAGCACATAAAACAAAACCCATTAAAAAAGAAATTCACGTACTTATTAAATACTTTGATGCTAAGAATATCTTTACATTTCAGGAAATCCCTATGTTTGGTGTGCTGATAAACTTTTCTTGTATTTGTAGAAAATTGGATCATATAACTAACTACAATGAAGAAGAAAAAATATTAACCAAGAAATGTGATCCCAACTTGGCATTTAACTTAAAGGAAGCATAATCTTATTTTAAATACCCTTAAGTTGTCTTAGAATTGTTTATTATAAGTGTAAATGTCTTTCTCCCTTTCACAGTAGTAAGTATATTTTATTAGAATTATTAGAATTAATGTTTTTAATTAAAAACAACTGAAATTTGATTTTTGTTAAAAAGTATCCAGAAGTTTGGTAAGATGATATTTTAGAAACATTTTGAGATTAAGAGCATAAAAGTAGGTGGTAATACAGTTTGTAAATTAATATGTCATGTTTTGCTTTTTCATTTAGTGTTCTGATGGATTTGAAGGGAGGCAAGAAAGAGATATAACCATGATGATGGAGAAACAATATCAGGAACGACTAGAAGAAGAAATCGCTAAGGTAGGTTTATAATTGATGTGGAACATGATCTCTGTTCCCTCTGAGCCTTCAGCAGGCAGATTTTATTGGTGGTATGTAATACATTTTGAATCATAATTTTCCTATATAATTTACTCATACATTGTCAAATAATTATATCAATTAAAATATTTAAGATTCTGCCTTTTCTGTCTGTCTGTCTCTTTCTGTTTCTCTCTCTCTCTCTCGACAACTTCTTACTATTTAACCCAGGCCAGCCTAAAACTCATCCTCCTACCACCCTGCTCCCAAATCCTGTAATTACAGGTGTGCATTATCACACCTGGCACAAGAATTGGTTTGAAGTTGGTGATTCTGTGGATATTACTGCTCTTATCCATCCTCATGAAGGAGTCTGGCCTTCTTTAAAATGGTTAAAGCCCGACTGTGATGGCGACCATCCACAGCTCTGTAAATTGTTTCAGTTCTCTAACCTTTTCTTGCATTTTTAGCTTTCATTTCATTTTAGGATCATTTTTCTGCTCTTTGAAAGATGATGTTTTGAAGTTATTTTTCTGATCCCCTATTGGGAATAAGCTTAAACTTTAAAATTTGATTTTCCTTTTCCCATGAAGATGGCTCTTGACTATTGAAGTTGACGGTTGTTTAATGTCAGAACTTTGGCATTAGCATTCTGATCTTCTGTGTCTCTTCTTGGCTCTGCTAAGACGGTCCTCATCAAGGTCTGGAGGGCATGGAAAGAGAACGTTCTTGGGAACCTTTCCGTCCATTGTGCTTCTTGAATCTTTGCAGTGGTATCTCCTATAAATGTTCATAGTTGTTTTATGAAACATTTCCATCATTGTCTAGGAAGCCATACTAGAACTGAACAGCAGTGAGAAAGATAATGTAGTGGGAGCTGTGGGCTGCGTTCCTGACGCCTGGCTCCTGGCCGCCTGGCTAGCTTATGCCCCAAAATAATGACACACAAACTGTATTCATATAAACACTGCTTGGCCTTTTCTATTAATGTGTGTAGCACCACAAGGTGGTGACTTATCTTGCCTAACCCATGTTTAGTAATCTGTGCAGCACCAGTCTTACCGGGAAAGATTCAGCATGTCTGACCTGGTGGCTTGCTTCATCGTGTCTACCCTGGAGAGCAGCGGCCTGACGTCTGCCTCACTTCCTCTTCTTCCCAGCTTTCTGTTCTGTCTATTCTACCCACCTATGGGATGGCCTATCAAATGGGCCAAGGCAGTTTGTTTATTAACCAGTGACCTTCCTCCATCAAAGATAGTCAGCTTTTCACTCTGCCATCCATAGCTCGTTGTTTCTTTTGTTTTGTTTTGGGGCTCTTTTTTTGTGTTTGTTTGGTAGGGCCCTGTGTGTTAAATCACAACTGTGTGTTAAATCACAACTCAACAGAGATGACTGCATTTCTGATCCTCTTGTCTCTACCTCCTGACTACTGAAATGACAGGCGTGTGTCGTATGCTCAGTTCATATGATCTTATGAAATGACAGGTGTGTATCATATGCTCAGTTCATGGGATCTTATGAAATGACAGGCGTGTGCCATATGCTCAGTTCATGTGATCTTATGGAATGACAAGTGTGTGTCATATGCTCAGTTCATGTGATCTTATGAAATGATATGCGAGTGTCATATGCTCAGTTCATGTGATCTTATGAAATGACAGGTGTGTGACACATGCTCGGTTCTTTATTGATCTTATGAGATGAATTCTGAGTTCCGTTCCTGCTATGTAATCACTTGCCAGCCCATATAATTGCTGCTTCTTCCCCCTTTTAGAAAATATATTTTTAAATCAATAATTAATAATTGGTCAATCAATTTGGGTTTTTTTAAGACAGGATTTCTCCCTGTTGCCTTGACTCTCTTGGAAATTGCTTGGTAGACCAGGCTGACTTAGAACTCATAAACATCTGACTGCCTCAAGTTCCCGATTGCTGGGATTAATGCTTTGCACAAACATCCCCCAGCCTCTTTGCTGCTTTTTACATTTACCTATAAACATTGATTAAAATAATATATAACAAATCTGTTCTTAATATTTCTTAATAATTCTCAAAATCGTATTTCTTAGAAATATGCTTTCTGTAGGTAGACTATGACCAAGTTATAATGTAGAGTATGATTGCATTTTTTGTAGGCAATTTCTCACCTGCATCTGTCCATATCTCTATGCAAAGAGGAAGAAAAAGCTTGGAAAAATACTACTAAAAGTTATAACAAACTTTCTTGAAAGAAAGAAATACTAAAACTTTTTTTATCTAGTTTTGTGGGGTTTTTCTTTTTTTTTCTTTTTTTGAGAACAACTAGACATTTATTG
>NC_022025.1:4311995-4331421 GCF_000317375.1 Microtus ochrogaster
AATAAGCCCAAGCTATTGGCTTTATATTTATTTATAATATTTATAATTTATATTTTATTTATCATTTAGATATTAAACAAATGCTTACAGGCTAAATACAAATACCATCACTAGTTTACAGGTCAAATCACTTAATAGTACCAAGTATTGATCTAGTTTTACTCAACTACAATTTCAATAACTTATTTCTACATAAATATAAATATATCAAATACTCCCCTAAGCATTTAACATGCACTCATTTGATCTTTAAGCAATCCTGTGTGGGAGCTACAGAGATTTTTTTTTCCATTTTATTTATTTTTTATTGCTTTATAAATAATACCATTCAAAATTTCCACTTCCTCCCCTCCTTCCATTTCCCTCCCACTCCCCAATTCACCTTCCCTCTACCCCTCCAGTCCTAAGAGAGGGTAGGTTACCCTGCCCTGTGGGAAGTCAAGGGCCCTTCCCTTTCCATCCAGGCTTAGGAAGATGTGCATCCAAATAGACTAGGATTCCAAACAGCTAGTACATGCAGTAGAGACAAATCCAAGAGCTATTATCATTGGCTTCTCAGTCTGCCCCAATTGTCAGACGCATTCAGAGGGTCCGGTTTGATCACATGCTCATTCAGTCCCAGTTCAGCTGGCTTTGGTGAGCTCCCATTAGATCAGGCACACTGTCTTAGTGGGTAGACCAACCCCTCGTGGTCCTGACTTCCTTGCTCATCTTCTCCATCCTTCTGCTCTTCAACTGGACCTTGGGAGCTCAGTCCAGTGCTCCTATGTGGGTCTCTGTGTCTATCTCCATCTGTCGCCATACGAAGGTTCTATGGTGATATTCGAGATAATCATCAGTCTGACTACTGGACAAGGTCATTTCAGGTACCCGCTCCTCTACTGACCCAAGGACCTAGCTGGGGACATCCCTGTGGACACCTGGGAACCCCACTAAAGCCAAGCCTCTTGCCAACCCTAAAATGGCTCACTTAATTAAGATATCTTCTTCCCTGCTCCCATATCCACCCTTCCTCCATCTCAACCATCCCACTCCCCTAAGCTCTCCCCAATCCTCCCCTTCTCCCTTCTCTCTCTTCCTCTCCCCTTCCCCTCACCCAACCCTGCACCCATGCTCCCAGCTTTTGCCTGGCAATCTTGTCTGCTTCCAATTTCCAGGAGGATCTATATATGTTTTTCTTTGGGTTCACCTTATTATTTAGCTTCTCTAGGATCGCAAACTGTAGTCTCAATGTCTATTGTTTATGGCTAGAATCCACTAATGAGTGAGTACATATAATATTCATATTTTTGGGTCTGGGTCATCACACTCAGGATAGTGTTGGATCCTGAGGTAGGTTGACTCCCAATTTCCTGAGGAACCGCCACACTTATTTCCAAAGTGGTTGCACAAGATTGCATTCCCACCAGCAGTGGATGAGTGTTCACCTTACTCCGCATCCTCTCCAGCATAGGTTATCATCGGTGTTTTTGATTTTAGTCATTCTGACAGGAGTAAGATGGTATCTCACAGTTGTTTTGATTTGCATTTCCTTGATCGCTAAGGAAGTTGAACATGTCCTTAAGTATCTTGGCCATTTGAACTTCTTCTGTTGAGAATTCTCTGTTCAGTCCATTATTAATTTTGTTATATAGAATTTGAATGTCTAGTTTCTTGAGTTCTTTATTTATTTTGGAAATCAGTCCTTTGTCTGATGTAGGGCTGGTGAAGATCTTTTTTCCATTCAGTAGGTTGCCTTTTTGTCATAATGACTGTGTCCTTTGCTTTACAGAAGCTTCTCAATTTCAGAAGGTCCCATTTTTTTTTCATTGCTGCTCTTATTGTCTGTGCTACTGGGGTTATACATAGGAAGTGGTCTCTTGTTCCCATGTATTGTAGGTTACTTCCCACTTTCCCTTCTATCAGGTTCAGTGTGGTTGGATTTATATTGAGGTCTTTAATCCATTTGGATTTGAGTTTTGTGCATGGTGATAGATACAGATCCATTTTCATTCTTCTACAGGTTGACATCCAGTTATGCCAGCACCATTTGTTAAAGATGCCTTCCTTCTTCTATTATATAGTTTTAGCACCTTTGTCAAAAATCATGTTCTCATAGGTTTGTGGATTAATATCCAGGTCTTTGGTTTGATGCTATTGGTCAACGTCTTTGTTCTTATGCCAACACCAAACTGTTTTCATTACTGTAGCTCCGTAATAGAGTTTGAAGTCAGGGATGGCAATGCCTCCGGAAGTTCCTTTATTGTATAGGATTGTTTTGGCTATCCTGGGTTTTTTTGTTTTTCCATATAAAGTTGATTATTGTCCTCTCAAGGTTTGTGAAGAATTTTGATGGGACCTTGATGGGGATTGCATTGAATCTATAGACTGCCTTTGGTAGAATTGCCATTTTTACTATGTTGATCCTACCAATCCAAAAGCGTGGGAGATCCTTCCATTTTCTGGTATACTTTTCAATTTCTTTCTTCAAAACCTCAAAGTTCTTGACAAATAGATCTTTTACTTCCTTGGTTAGTGTTACCCCAAGATACTTTATGCTATTTGTGGCTATTGTGAAAGGTGATGTTTCTCTGATTTCCTTCTCCACTTCTTTATCCTTTGTGTATAGGAGGGCTACTCATTTTTTCTTTTGAGTTGATCTTTTATCCTGCCACATTACTGAAGGTCTTTATCAGCTGTAGGATTTCTTTGGTAGAGTTTTTTGGATCACTTAAGTACACTACCATATCATCTGCAAATAACAAAAGTTTAACTTCATCCTTTCCAATTCGAATCCCCTTGATCTCCTTCTGTTGACTTATTGTTATTGCTAGACCTTCAAGCACTATATTGTAGAGATATGGAGAGAGTAGATAGCCTTGTCTTGTTCCTGATTTAAGTGAAATGGCTTTGACTTTCTCTCATTTAATTTGATGTTAGTTGTCAGCTTGCTGTATATTGCTTTTATTATATTTAGATATGATCCTTTTATCCCTAATCTCTCTAAGACTTTTATCATAAAGGGGTGTTAAATTTTGTCAGATGCTTTTTCAGCATCTAATGAAATGATCATATGTTTTTTTCTTTCAGTTTATTTATATGATGGATTACATTGATAGATTTTTATATGTTGAACCAGCCCTGCATCTCTGGGATGAAGCCTACTTTATCATAATGGATGATTTTTTTTTATGTGTTCATGGATTCGATTTGCCAGTATTTTATTGAGAATTTTTGCATCGATGTTCATGAATGAGATTGGTCTGTAATTCTCTTTCTTGGTTGAGTCTTTGTGTTGTTTTGGTATCAGGGTAACTGTAGCTTCATAAAAAGAGTTTGGAAATGACTCTTATGTGTCTATTATGTGAAACACATTAAGGAGTATAGGTGTTAGCTCTTCTTGGAAGTTCTGGTATAATTCTGCATTAAAACCATCTGGTCTTGGGTTTCTTTTTTGTTTGGGAGGTTTTTGATGACAGTTTCTATTTCCTCACAACTTGTAGGTCTATTTAAATTGTTGACCAGGTCTTGATTTAATTTTGGTATATGATATTTATCTAAAAAAGTTTCTATTTCTTTTACATTTTCTAATTTTGTGGCATACAGGCTTTTGTAGTAAGACCTAATGATTCTCTGGATTTCCTCACTGTCTGTTGTTAGGTTTCCCTTTTCATTTCTGATCTTGTTAATTTGAGTGTTCTTTCTCTGCCTTTTGATTAGTTTGGATAGGGGTTTGTCAATCTTGATTTTCTCTAATGTGAGCTTTCTCTGTTTTCTTTATGTGGGCAATTAGTGCTATGAACTTTCCTCTTAGCACTGCTTTCATAGTGCTCCATAGGTTTGGGTATGTTGTGTCTTCATTTTGGTTGAATTCAAGAAAGACTTTAATTTTTTTATTTCTTCCTTGACCCAGGAATGGTTCAGTAGTTGACTGTTCAGTTTCCATGAGTTTGTAGGCTTTCTGTGGGGTGGTATTATTGTTAAATTCTAACTTTACTTCATGGTTATCTGATAAGACACAGGTGATTACTCCAATATTTTTTTTTTGTGTCTGTGAATGTTTGCTTTGTTACCAAGTATGTGATCAATTTCGAGAAGGTTCCATAAGGTGCTGAGAAGAAGGTATATTTTTTCCTGTTTGAGTGGAATATAGATGTCTGTTAAGTCCATTTGATTCATTACATCTGTTCTTTTATTTCTCTGTTAAGTTTCTGTCTTTTTGACCTGTGAATTGGTAAGAGAGGAGTGTTGAAATCTCCTAATACTTGTGTGTGGGGTCTGATGTGTGCTTTTGAGTTCTAGTAATGCTTCTTTTACATATGTGGGTGCTTTTATATTAGGGGCATAGATATTCAGGATTGAGACTTCATCTTGATGAATTATTCCTGTTATGAGTATAAAGTGTCTGACTCCATCTCTTCTGATTGATTTTAGTTTGAAATCAATTTTTTTTTTAGATATTAGTATAGCCACACCTGCTTGTTTCTTAGTTCCCTTTGATTGAAAAACCTTTTCCCAACTCTTTACTCTGAGCTAGTGTGTCTGTCTTTGAGCTTGAGGTGTGTTTCTTATAAAAAGCACAATGCTGGATCCTTTTTTCGTATCCATTCTCTGAAAGAGTGCCTTTTTATAGGTGGATTGAGTCCATTGATATTAAGTGATATTAATGACCAGTGGTTGTCATCTCTGGTTATTTATTTATTTATTTTTTTGGGGTAGTAGTGTTTGTGTATTTCCCTTCTTTGAGTTGTGGTGGTGGAGGGTTATCAGATGCCTGTGCTATTGTGGGTGTTGTTCGCTCCTTGGGTTAAGGTTTTACTTACAGTACTTTCTGTAAGGCTGGGTTTGTGGATACGTATTGCTTAAATCTGTTTTTGTTATGGAATATCTTGTTTTCTCTATTGATTGTGAAATGAAGCTTTGCTGGGTTTAGTACTCTGGGCTTGCATCCATGGTCTCTTAGTGTCTGCAGCACATCTATCCAAGACCTGGCTTTCATGGTTTCCATAGAGATGTCAGGTGTAATTCTGATAGGTTTAACTTAATATGTTACTTGACCTTTTTCCTTTGCAACTCTTAATATTCTTGCTTTATTCTGTATATTTTTTGTTGAGTATTATATGGTGAGGAAATCAGGTGTCCCAGATTTCCTAGATGTTGTGTGTTAAGAATTTGTTGGATTTGCTGTTTTCTTTGATCAATTCTTCTATTTCCTCTATAGTATCTTCAGTGCCTGAGATTCTTTCTTCTATCTCTTGTATTCTCTTGGTTATACTTGTCTCTGTAGTTCCTGTTCTTTTACCCAGATTTTCCATATCCAGACATCCCTCAGTTTATGTTTTTTTATTACCTCCATTTCGTTCTCAAGTATTGAACTGTTTCCTTTACCTGTTTGATTGCTTTTTCTTGGTTTTCTTGGGTATCTTTGAGAGATTTATTATTTTCTTCTAACTTTTTGTTTGTCTTCTCCATTTCTTTAATAAGAGAGTTTTTCACTTCCTGTTTAAGGATCTCCATTATTTTCATAAGGTTACGTTTAAAGTCGGTTTTTTTCTACCTCTTCTGGGTTAGGGTGTTCAAGTCCTCCTGTTGCGTGTTCACTGGATTCTGGTGTTACCATGTTGCTTTTCAGGTTTTGGAGGAATTCTTGCATTGGCCCCTGCCCATCTCTTCCTTCAAATGATTCTAGGAGAGTCTTGGCATCTTGGTCCAATCTTTGCGGTGACTGACTGTGTACTTGGGAGTTTTTCTAGGTCTTCTCTCTCTTGGGTCCCCATCACCCTGAAGCAGGCTGTGCTGGCGGATCTAAGGACCCCACAGATAAAAATGAGTGCTTGGGGGCAAGGTAGAATGGGGTAAAGAAAGCTAGCAGCTGGGAGCATGCCCCGCTGGATGGCCAGAAAAGTTTAGGGGACTCGAGGGGCCTGGACTTTGTTCCCCGGGACCGGGACCATCTGGCGGGACTGCCCTCACTCTCTCGTTATTTAATGGAACACTTCTTGCTCTTGTTTGTTAGAATCCTTTTTTACTTATTTTCTTTGTAAATCTTGGAGTTCCCTTACATTAATTATGTGGACATTCAGTTCATTGTAGAATCTATCCATGACTTTATTCTAGGATTTCTTTTCACTCAAAAGCACAAGCCCAGGCTTTTTCTTTTTCTTGTAAATAGATTCTTTTCTTACATAATTTATCTTGATTATCGTTTGCTCTCCCTCTACTCCTCCCAGCTACTCAGCACCGCCCCTTCCGTCAGACCCACTCCCATTCTGTATCTCCTTAGAAAAGAACAGGCTTGTAAGAGATAACACCCAAACGTAGTAAAATATAGTAACATAAAACAAAAGCTAACACATGAAATTGGCCAGAACAAACAAACAAGAAAATGAACCAAGAGAGGCACAATAATCAGAAAGGTGCTCTCACTCACACACTCAGGAGTCCTGTAAAATACGCTAAACTAGAAGCCGTTGTATATAGGCAAAGGACCTTCTTCAGTCTCTGTAGGTTCATGTGAGCTTTGTTCATGTTGATTTAGAAGGGCTTTTTCTTTTATTTCTTGTGGCCTCCTTAGTACCCTCTGGCTCTTAAATCCTTTCTTCCTCCTGTTTATCATAGTTCCCTGAACTCTGAGGGGAGGGATTTGATGGAGACATCCCTTTTAGAGCTGAGTGTTTCAGTTGTCTGGCTGTGGGTCTCTCTGTTTGTTCCCATCTGCTTCCGGGGGGAGCTTCTCTGATGACTCCTGAGCAGGCACTGATACATGAGTACAGCAGAGTATGAGTCCTTTTCTTGCTATCACGGTTTGTTTGTTTGGTTGGTTTTTTGTTTGTTTGTTTTGTTGGTTGTTTTTTAATTTGAGTTGTTTTGGTTTTAGAAGAGCAGTGTTTTGTTTTTACCCTAGGTTCCTGAACTTTCTAGTCTCAGGCTGTTGGCTACCCAAGCAGTACTGATTTGGGTTGAGGTTGGGCTTTTTAAAATCTATATACTCTTCAGTAATAATCTGCTTTTTTCAGTTCCATCTGCCTTTTAAGAATTGAATTGATCTTTCTGTTTGTTTCCTTTATTCATTTAGGTCATCGTGTCAATGAGCATAGCATTTGCTCAGCAGACAGAGCTCACTAGACTATCCCAGGGTAAAGCAAACTCCCTACAATCAGAACAAGCACGTGCTCCATGTTCGCAAGAACACCCTTTTAATGACATCACATCACAGGCTCAGCTTGATCCACAGAGTCTTCTGGGGATCGACAAGAATTTGAAAGAACAATTTAAACCACTTAGCAATGAATTAGAAGAACATAAGAAAGAAGTTCCTCTGTCTAATCATGAGAATCTTGAAGATGAATCCCTAAAGTTAAAGGACCAGGGGCTGACTATTTCACAAAATCTATTTTTCAAAGATGAAACAATCACTGGTCTACAAAGTGTAAGTATGGCTTCTGGGATATCTTTTAAAATGCACAAAGTTCATAAAAGCATATGTCGTTTCTTCACTGTTAATACATTATCAATAGTGTTGTTTCAGGATGAAGAGTGTGGAGTCCAGGTTGAGTAGTCCACACGTTGTTGTAGTTTATTAATGATAAAGCATATAGTTAAATGACGTTAGTCCTATGAAATGAGCAAGTCTATTCTCCTCACAGACATTGTGCATAGCAGTGAGGTGGCTCAGTCCCCAAACCTGATACACTCAGTTTAATCCCCGAGACTCACATGGTGAATGGAGAGGACAGACTTCCCCAAGTTGTCCTGTGCTATGTGCTCATGTGCATGCGTGTTCTCTCTCTCTCTCCCTCTCCCTCTCCCTCTCTCTCTCTCTCTCTCTCTCCTCTCTCTCCTCTCGCTCTCTCTCTCCCTCTCCCTCTCCCTCTCTCTCTCTCCCTCTCTCTCTCTCTCCCCCTCTCCCTCTCTCTCTTTCTCTCTCTCTCTCTCTCTCTCTCTCTCTGACACACACACACAGAACCATGTAATAAAAGCACTGTACTGAATTTTTAAACAATACAAACCATAAGTTACAACTGTCTTAACTTTGTTTCAGTTAAAGATTGTCCTGTAATGTGCCAATATCTATGACTGAAATATTTGCTCCATTAAAGATAAGAACATGTAAGGAAATAGTTACCAGTGTAAGAAAATAATTTGAAACATTTTGCTGTCTAGGTCCTAATTGTCTTTTACTTCGTGTACTCACAAATAGACCTGTTTCCTCAACAGTTTGCTGTCTTGATGGACAGAAATAAATCCTACTTCCCCTAAAATCATTTGAAGTCAAATTTATTATTAATGTCCAAGATAGTTTCTTTACTGAGGAGAAAATCAATAAAGCTGCCATCTCTTTAGTTGCTGTTTCTTCAAGGATGCTCATAGATCCACTAGCAAGCGGACGTGTTCTGAGTCAGAGGGCCGATACATGATAGTGTCTTAGGAAGACGTTCTCTGAAATGCTCTGTAGTCACTGTGTAATGTAGATTTAATAAATAAATCTCCTGTTTCATAAGTGCAGTTTTAAGATTAAAAACAATCTTCATTTTCCCACACAAAATGTCAAGAAGAATAATGGAGTCCTGGCTTCATTAAAAGTAGAGGAAATATTGAATATCTTGTATCTTTTGTTTTTCTCCTTTACAATTATAGTTTAGGTAAATTAACCAATCGATAGTTCCCTCCTGGAAAATAACAGGTTATGGTAGTTAACTTAGTATCGTTTTCGAATTCTCGTTAAAAGGAATACAAATACATTTTTAAGAACAATTTAGGCTTTATTTTATAATAAGATAAAAATTTAGGTGTCCTATGGATTCAGTAGAAATGCTTTCATATTGATAGAAAATGTCAACAGTGGCAAATTTTCACAATTCGTTTGTGGCTGAACTTTTTGTTTCTACTGATAAAGATTCATGATGAAGTATCAGATATGGAGACTTCTAGACAGTTGGAAGATATGCGGCAAGAACTTGTACGCCAGTATGAAGAACACCAGCAGGCAACAGAACTGATGAGACAGGCTCACGTGCAACAGATGGAGCGACAACGAGAAGACCAGGAGCAGCTACGAGAGGAGATTAAGAGGCTCAATGAGCAGTTAGCTGAGGTTGGCTCTGAGAATCCCTTTTCTCCCCAACTAAAATAACTGTCTTTATGTAACTGTTTTTAAAACTTCAAAATTGTTTTGCCAGATCTGAAAATAATTAGGAGTGTTTACCAGCAGAGTTACCCCAGGAGCCAACAGTCGCACAGCTCACAGGCATGTCCGACTCAGTCTGTAGAGTTCCTTGTCATGCCATCGTACATAGCAAAGGATGTGCAGCAGACGCCTCGTCTGCTTGGCAGTCTGCTCTGAGCGCGTGCTAATGCAGCTCTCACCCATAGTCAGGTTACCTCTGTCTGTCTAATGCACTTCGCTAATCAACGGAAATCTGGGTAGCACGCTTCTGGAACTTTGTCTAGGGACGCATTTCTTGGTGATTTGAAAAAAATGCAGCGCTCTTAACCCTTTCTCTACTAAACTTAAAAATTCTTTGGTATTTGGGAACTATATTCTACTGGTTGCTATATAAAATATACTTACAAAATCATTGCAGAAAAGCTACTATGAAAGTACTAAATTCAATTTTGAAAACTAAAAGTTAAAGTAGAGAATCCTTGACTTGGATTCCTTCAGAAATAAAATAATGAGAAATTTGGGGTTGGAACATAAAATATCAATCTTTTGCCAAATCAGTTTTGCTTTTCTTCATTGTATTTTGTGAATTCAGATTTCTGAATTTTTCAATGCAAATTTGATGTAAAAGTATTAATAAATATACTGTATAATTACTTCATGTATAATATTTATTATATAATATATAATTATATATTATATAATTATTTTATAAAAATACTTATAAATTCCAGAATTTTGTATGTTACCTTTTTTCTAAAGTTTCAAATTTTGCATTGAATTTTATATTTGCCTCTATGCCTTTTATAATGTCTTCTGAATCATAGTTTAAACAAAGGCCTATTGGTTTTAAGGGCTTGAATGAAATCTGCTAATTGTTTCTGCTCTCTTGTCTTCTCGCCAACAAAATTTGCTTACAACCTTTTCTCTTCTTTAGAGCTCTTCACTCTGTATTGACAGTGTGGTATCAGAAAGAGAAAGAGTGCTCCTAGAGGAGCTGGAAGCACTAAGGCAGCTGTCTCTAGCTGGAAGAGAGCAGCTGTGTTGTGAGCTGCGTGACAGCAGTACTCAGACACAGGTAGTGTGGACTTTGGCTCTTCTAGGAGCAGTGGATCAACTGTGCAATAGGATTTGTTTGTCTTCCTTTTTGTTGTGAGATAATATTTTTTATGGGCATTGAGCTTTATGTGTTTGTGATTACACCCATGGAAGGAAGGTCGCCTTCTTTGTGCTTGGTAATTTGATTCTGGTATTGCAATAGCTGCAACTATTCACTGCACCGTGCAGCAGCTAACAAATTTCACTGTCACAGTATACAACATGCATTCCTTCGGACTCATCCCATTCTTCTCATCTGTGTGTTAGACTATTTTATCTTTTCTTGATAATGCTAATCTCTACATACCATAGAGTTAAACATTATTTCAAGCAGTGTCTGACGTCAATCACAGACCTTTGGTCCGACTCGTACCAGTATAGAAGTAGGACTTGCTGTTTCTAAGATGACAGGTTTTCTCTTTGTCTTGTCCTCTCTGCCTTTACACCAGCTTACACAGGATGAAAATGACACACAAAACATTGACGAACGTACATCAGAAGAAACAATATTGGTGAGAAAACCTGAAGATGCTGCAACTGATGTAAACCTCTGCAATGAAAGGTATAGCGTGTGCACTTGATCAGAACAGGGTCAATGCCGCTGTCTGTTCAGTAAACACATTTTATCTTGTATTTGTCTTAAATTTGTATTTTGTATTTTGTCTTAAAAGTTGTACTGTGTATGAAATTTGTCCATATAAGTATACTATAGGAAGGGTTGATAATTCTTATCATTAAATAGACTAATGTTTAAGCATGCACTATTAACTTGTTAGATATTGATCTTAATTCCATGTAGGTGTTATTTGAATGTTGGACTTGTCTTGATTAACTTTATTTTTCTTAATGCTATTTTCTATACTAAAAATCATTTCTTGTGAGTTTTATGCCTTGTTTATTTCATTAAAAACATTTATTTCATAGTCAAATAATATTCAGTTGAGAGAACAATAGATTAAATATTTCATATTTAGATTATTTTTGTATTTTATGTATACACATACAAACTTTTAATCCATATTCAGTTTTTTAGAGGAGTAGATCTTCCAGTGGTAAGAAAACTGTTTCTTGCTTTGATATCACAGAGATTTAAAAAAAAAATTATAATGCTATAGTATATGAGAATAGCCCATATTAACTCAAGCACCCTTTTAAAAGGCACAGTGCTTTAAATTTTTAGTTATTTAAATTAAAATAATTTCTTTTAAATTATAACTAGTATCTACTATCAGTTTCTGTGACTGTCACCTTTCTTTGTCCTCCTCCTTCCTCAGCTTGGATGGAGGTTGGCTCTCAAAACAGGAAGACAGTGTATGAAAATTAGAATTACTGTGACAATATAAAATAAACAATATAAAATTACTGCTTTTCACTATTTTGTATTTTTTACACATTGTGTGTTTGCCTTTTAGAATTTTTTATGGTAAGATTGATAAAATGAATATTAATCCTTAGTAAGTTCAATATTCTAATCATGGCATTTGACATTTGAACAAAACTTAAGTAAAAGCTAAAGCAATAAAACGTTTTACCTCTTATTTGATTTTATTCTGTAAGTAGATAACTCGATCTGTGTATAGAAATAGAAGCCTGTCCTCATTCACTTGAAAACTACTAAAGGCAAGCACCTCCCTTGGTTCCCTTATCCTAAACTAGGTAGTTCATGTGCTGGGGACAGACAGCCATTCACCTGGTTGTTGGTCATCTCCTACCATGTGGAGATAAATCCAACGCTCTTGAGTCAGAGCACCTTTACCACAGGAGTCTGCCATTGTCTTTATGGATTATGTACCAAGTGTGCTATTTTACTGCTGCTGGTGTATTAAACTATTAAGCTTAATCAGCTAATCTTTTTCTTCAGTATTTATGGAAATACATTTTTTGGACACAGTTTTAAAGGGTTCATTTTACTCTAAAAAGAAACCTCATGAAAATGCTTGGTCCAGCACAATCTTCATGTTTTGTGTTAAAAATATGTGTATTTTTGAGTAAGACAGATGGGAGAAGGAAATCTAGGCAATACAGTTTTAAGATTGGGACATACAGAGATGACTCAGTGGTTAAGAACACTTACTTCATGCTGTTGCAAGGACCTGGGTTCACTTCCCAGAACTTCTCACAGCAGCCTACAGCTCTAGTTCCAAGGGATCCAATGCCGTCTTCAGACTTCTGAGTGCTCCTGCATACATACGATGCACACAAACTCACACAGGCACACACTTATTCACATAAATGAAAATAAATATATAACTCTTATTTTAATTCTAATGATTAAGTCTGAATGCCAAGACTTTTCAGAGAAGACTTAACCAGTGGCATTTAATTTAATTAAAAAAAAAACTGTTCGTACTTTTTTAAAAAGAAAGACATAATTTATTTCTCTTTATTTGAAAACTTCTTCCCCCAATTATTTGAAATACCTAGTGCTATGTGAAACTAGGTACACCTTAGTCTCTAAAATAAATACATGTTATTAAAGCCCTGTGACGCTTGCTTTTGTGTTATCAGACTGTGATTTCACTGTTGACCTTTCAAATCAAGACTTTTTCTATTCGTTCTGTTTAAATTTAGGCATCTCACTCGTCATCATCAAGTTGTAAAAACAGTGCCACCTTGAAAAGTATCCTTTAGAATATGCCATTTGACACACAAACGGATGAAGTACTGAACTTCTGTATGAGTAACCATGAAAAGTATTACCAGCTCAGTACCTTACATGCACACACTTGGCTCTTACCACATTCTAATGTTTTTTAAAAAATTCAATCATTAATATAAAAGCTTTGTTACTTTAGTTCTTTTAGGTCAATAAAATGCACAATTAACAGAAAACTGTTTTAAGCTACGTAGAACTGTTAGAAGAACATATGCGCTTCTATAATGTAGTTTACAGTAAGTCGAAAACCAGAACTTCATTGTGGGGTAGTTACAGATTATTTTAATACATTCTCCAGTTACAAAGCATTTCTTTTTTTTCTTTTCTTTATGTATGTATTCATTCATTCTTTTGTTTGTTTGTTTGTTTTTTCTTTGTTTTCGAGACAGGATTTCTCTGCAGCTTTGGTGCATATCCTGGAACTTGCTTTGTAGACCATGTTACGGTTTTCTGTCTCTTTAAGGGGCAAGCCATGCCCACTCCCACCACCTCTGACCTTCTGCCGCCATCTTGGCTTTCTTCTTCCTGTCCCTCTCTTGCGTGTGCACACGTGTATCTGTCTATTTCTGTCTCTCATTCTTTCTTTCTCTCTCTTTTCCTCTTTCCTTTAATAATGTTTAA
Organism: Microtus ochrogaster; assembly: GCF_000317375.1. Classification (NCBI taxonomy): domain Eukaryota; kingdom Metazoa; phylum Chordata; class Mammalia; order Rodentia; family Cricetidae; genus Microtus; species Microtus ochrogaster. The sequence goes on from NC_022025.1 coordinate 4,325,513, forward strand.
CTTTATGCCTATTTTATGTGTCTATGTGCTTTTTACCCACCGCCGCCTGTTTACACACGCCCGCCTGCTGTTGGGAACCCGCCACCACTTGGTTCTCCCGCCGCCTGGGCCACCGCTCTGGGACCAGCAGCCATCTCTGCCTCGGGACTGGCTGCTCGCAGAGTCCACTGCCTGCCCACAGCTGCCGCCTGGGACTTTACAACATTTTTAGAAACAACAGACCAGGCTGGCCTCGAGCTCACAGAGATTCCACTTGTTCTGCCTCCCAAGTACTGGGATTAAAGGCGTGCACCACCACTGACTGGCTCTTTATTTGCTTGTTTATTGATTAAGACAAGAGTTTCTCTGCAGTCCTGGCTGTCCTGGAACTTACTCTAGTAAGACCAGGCTAGTCTTGAACTGAGAGAATTGCTTGTCTCTGCCCCGAGTACTGGAATTAAAGGTGTGCACCACCACCCAGCAATAAAGCATTCTTATGGCATAATAGCAGAATATTTTGTTTAGTTTTTAATTAAGCATTTTAACAAATGTTTCTTTTTCTATATAGACATGCTCTTCAAAAAGCCAATAGTAGACTTCTGAAGATCCTGTTAGAAGTTGCCAATACAACAGCGGCTGTGGAAGAAACAATTGGCTGTCATGTTTTTAAAATTTTGGACAGATCTAGTAAAGCTCAGCCAGCTCCCGGCCTGCCTTGGAGAACAGAAGCAGACTTATGTGCAAAGCCTGGTTTCCGCGAGGAATATGGGAGAGGTAATGGCTCCATATACTATTGAAATGGTCCTCATCTTCAACCCAGACTCAGTTCAAGGCACTCCCGGAGTATAGAAAAATACATAAGGGAGAATATTTAACGTTTTTGCAACTAATGGACTGTGCCACACAAAGACTTTAAAGCTAATCTTCTCAAACACCCTTACTGTCTAGCATTTGCAGATGGGTGCCTCGGGCTGTCCCCATACACGCCTGGGGTTACTCCCCCATTTTCTCTTCTACTAAAGAGCTATAATGTTTTGCTCCTCAGGATGCTCACACCCTCCTGTAAACTAATGAAAGGGTGAAATGAGGGCATTTCCAGGAATCTTGCACTACTTGAAAAGATTAAACAAGTCGGTAAAACCTGAGTTGATCCTGTTTTGGACTGTTCTCTAATAGGTCCTCCCTGCCTTCTGGAAAGTGTGCCCTGTCTGCAAGTTGGACTCAGTTCTGACTTTCTTTCACCATCTTCTTAGTTCTGTGGCTGTATAGGCTAGGCTTTCTTTTTGGTCTCTTGCCATCATCTTGCTAATCTCTAGCCTCTCGTATTTTTTAAGTTCCGTGTTCCCTGCTAAAGAAGAATCAGGAAATCCAAAGACAAGAAGCTTTGTCAGGTTCAGAGAAGTAGGGTCTGAAATCTTGAATTCAGAGATCTAGTTACTTCCGTCCCTCACCCGAGTCCACTCCCTAGCCAGAGGCAGCACTTCCAAAATGCTGCTTTTGGAATTTTTGAAGGCATTTGGCTTGCTAAGTTATCTGTAGAGAAATAGAAGAAAACATCCAAATATAAATAGTGTGCTTAATTATAGGTTTGTCAGCATTGTGCTTCTCAGATCAAAGAAAAACTTGATTTGAATCTTGAAAGAAGATTAGCTTCAGAACACTTCAGTTGAGTTCAGAGATAATTTTTAAAATAGTTTAGTAAAGAACTGAAATAATAGCAGTTTTTAAACTTTGTTTTCAAATTCACTCTTTTCCTAGTTGGTGGATTAACTCTTTAGATTAACATTTCCCCTGAATAAGCTCTAGAACAAAGGGTTTTTTTTAATGTGTGTGGATCCTGATGTGTAGAAAGCAAGGTCATATTTAAACATGGAAAAGTGTTTAATCAAATTAAACTTTCAGAGAACAATGAACTGGTTTTACTTATATCACCTAGGGAGGCAGTTCACTGTTCTGGGGAAGCTCACACGTGCTTGATGTCTGCAGTCAGAAACCCCCTGAGGGATGGATTGCAGAAACTGTCAGCAGTTGTCATGGACGCTAAAACCGCATTGAGCTCACCTCCCAGCAGTGTTCTGAAGTTAGAAAAGGGATGAATTGTCAATAACTCTAGCACAGAAGTGTGTCTGAAAATGCAGACCCCAAAGGATATCTTCTTATAAATATGTATAAACTTTCCACTGTAGGTGCTTTTCTGCTTAGTTTACAAACCTAGTAGTTATTTCTTTCTTTTTTTTTTCTTTTGGTTTTTCGAGACAGGGTTTCTCTGTGGTTTTGGAGCCTGTCCTGGAACTCGCTCTGTAGACCAGGCTGGTCTCGAACTCACAGACATCCGCCTGCCTCTGCCTCCCGAGTGCTGGGATTAAAGGCGTGCGCCACCACCGCCCGGATAGTTATTTCTTAATAATAAGCATCCCAGCTGAATTATATAGCCATGTTGTGAACTTCCTGAGACTGTCACTGAGCATCTTCTCCATCATTTCTGCTCTGTGGCCATTCAGATTCCTAATAGCAGGAAGCACTGGCATGCCCGCCAGAGGCAAGATCAGAGCATAACTCATTTTACGTATGTCTTAATAACTAAGTTTTTAAAATATTATTTAACTGGTAACCAGTTCTAAAAGAATAATACTACAGTTTAAGAGGGAAAATTAAAATCCACAGAGAAGCATAATATATAGAATGTTATTTCAAAGATTATTTTGCCAGCATTGTCATCACGGGTTGTAATGTGTGCTCTCCAGTTGACATTTTGTTTTTATGGTTAGCAATGCTGTTGACTTTGCTAATTATTTGATGTAGCCATCATTATCATTAAGGGACACTCACAGATCCAGTTTTTATTTTTAAATAAATATTAAATTAAAATAACTTAGGATTTTAAAATGTTGATTTTTTTTCATAAACTCCAATAGTGTACTGACTTACACTAATACTAATATGTTCTGTATGTTAGAATTTGTCCTAGCATTTCTCCATATTTTTGAATAGAAGTTAAAATACACCTTTAAAGTTTTTTTTAGTGTCTCATTTGACATAACAAAAATTAAGTTTTAATTTGATTATAGAGTGACTTTTACTCCTCAGTTTTATGTGTGGTTTTTTTTTTCTTGCAATATACATGGCCTGTTTTCAATCTTCAAGTCTGAACTTGTTTAGATTTTAAATAGGTATTGACTTGGTAACCCTTGAAGGAATAAGTAATTGTTCTGTTAATATTTGCTTCCTTGTGAGAATAAGCAAAGTTGATGTAGTGTGGATTCACTCCAGTGGAGGGAATGGTAGGTAGGTCATCTGATAGCACGAGGTCCTTTGTTGTTAGTGTCCTTTACTTTGAGATATCTTAGAGGACAGATGCCCTGCTCTGCAGGGAGAGTTTGCTTTGCACAGCTTCCTTTTGGCACAGTGCTGTGCTGTAGAACAGAAACAGCTTACTAATAAGGCGGCATTGGCTCCTTTCAGACTCATCATGATGCTGAACACATATAGTAACTCTCATAGATCTATCTCCTTCCTTCCTTCCTTGTTTGTTTTGAGATGATTATGCTTTTGTAGCAGGATAGTCCTGAACTGACTATGTGGCCCAGAGAAGAGGAACTAGGCAGGGTCATCCCTATACCTGGACTACCACAAAAGGGAGAGACTGCCCAAAAACATGAAACCTGAAACAAACCCATGAAATAAAAAACTACCGTATGTTTCATCTTTGTCTTTTGGGAGTACTTTAGTACGTAATTCTTTAATTAGTCATTCCAGAAACACTTAAAGCCCCTGACTTTCGCTGTGCTTGGTTTTTCATGTCCCCGTACTTTGTGCTTGAGATTTACTCTCACGTCTGTACAGTATCCCCAGTCTCTTCCTAGTGATTGCTCCTCTGACCACAAGTCATTCTGCACTCTTCATGCTATTTTGGTGTTTGTTTTATTTTGATTTTTTTAAGTGTTGGTTGGTCTCATCTTTGCCCTCCCCAAAATTTTTGCACACTGAAGAAAGAATAGACTAATCTAGTTGTTTACCAACCTGAGTAACATTGCTATTCTCAGAAAACCCTAACTAAACCATTAAATCCACACTAGCTTCTCCATGCTTGCCCATTTGTTCAGGTAAAAATTGAAGTTTTTCCTTTTTAAGTGCTCTCTTTCATCTCAGCTGTCTGCCATTTTTTTTTTTGACTGTTTTTAGTGGAGTTTTTTTTGTTTGTTTTTTTTTTTGGTTTTTCGAGACAGGGTTTCTCTGTGGCTTTGGAGCCTGTCCTGGATCTAGCTCTGTAGACCAGGCTGGTCTTGAACTCACAGAGATCCGCCTGCCTCTGCCTCCCGAGTGCTGGGATTAAAGGCGTGCGCCACCATCGCCCGGCTGTTAGTGGAGCTTTTGTTAGCCTATGATATATATGACTCTTTTCCTTCTCATTAAATGCTGTCTCTACAACAAATGCATCCATTTGAGTGTTTCAACTTTCACATTTGTAAAACAGACTTAGAAGTTGTAGACAAACTTAAACCACGCTGTATGGCTGTACATGTCCTATTTGGGCCCACATGCTAGACTGTCTGCTGATCTGTTGCTATGTTTCCTAGTGTTGCTGGCATTAGGACTCATCTAAGTTGGAAACGCAGAATCAGCTCAGCTTCTTCTTGCCTTTCTTTTTCATTGTGATGTCCCAACTGTGTCCTCTCCCGCATCATATTTCATTACTTGTGTCATTTCATCACTCTCATTGGGTAGTTGAAATAGCCTTTTAACCAATCTGTTCTTTTGTATGTATTCTTAAAATGTATTTCCTGATATCTAGATTGCTGTTGTCTTCCTATTTAAAAATATGATTAAACCGTCTTAATCTTTAGAAAAACTCTCAAAGTTCCAACAAAATCTAAGACAGTTTACAACTTGGATCCAGCCAGCTTTCTAATTATCTTCTTCTAAAATTCTCTCCTATTTCGCCATATATTTTTGTTTATTAAAGACTAGTATTTCTGTCTTTTCAGACTGTTCTCTCTGTCTCAGATTTATCATTTTCTCCAAACCCATGAAAAACAAATGTCACTAGAATGCACTCAACTTCACAGATATAGGTAGTATATGGCATAATTGGTTTTGTTTCCTCAGTACCAAATAAAAACTCTTGCTCCCATAGCTTCTGCAGAAATATCAGCTATTTCTGAGACAGCCTCATTTGACTTAGTAAAATGTTACAGTGTGTACTGTACTGTACTATTTGTATACTTTATATACCATTTGGAATCACAAGATCATCTTGACCTATAACACTTTTGAAGTATTTGTCCCATTATCATGGTCTTTGGTTTTATGTTGTTTTTTTTTTTCGGTTTGTTTTTTTGTTTGTTTGTTTGTTTGTTTTTTCGAAACAGGGTTTCTCTGTAGCTTTGGTGCCTGTCCCAGAACTAGCTCTTGTAGATCAGGCTGGCCTCAAACTCCCAGAGATCCACCTGACTCTGCCTGCCTCCCAAGTGCTGGGATTAAAGGCGTGCACCACCACCGCCTGGCTGGTCTTTGGTTTTAATTTCATGGTATACTAATAGTACTTGTGCTTTTTTAATTTGGAGACTAATATTCAAAGTAAAAATAATATTAACTACTATGCCAGTGATTAGATTATGTAGTAGTAAATTTTGTGGGGCTGTAGAGATGGTTCAGCTTGCTGTTCCTGTTGAGAACCCAGGTTTGGTTTCCAGCACCTACACGGTGGCTCAGAACTTTGTATAGGCACACATAAGGTATACATATGTACATGCAGGCAAACAGTCATATATATAAAATCTGTTTTTAAAGGCAAATGTTTAAAATTGTGCCCTAGAATGCACCCTTTTCTAGTTTCAGATTCTTTTGTATCCTGTCACCACTAATGTGTTAGTAGAGGTGATTCGATGTGGTTAGAAAAGCTACCGCAGATTCCATGGCTCTAGAGTGCT
>NC_022025.1:4332755-4341223 GCF_000317375.1 Microtus ochrogaster
AGTGTGGTGAGCTCTAGAGTGCTGTCCTGAGTGTGGTGAGCTTTAGCTCTGATAAACTCTTCCTTACATAAGAAATAATAAATCAATACTGTAAATAAGAATAATTAGTCTGTATTTTTTCCTCTTTATATATACCACTGCAAATGTAGCACATAACAAAATTGTCTAAGCCCGTTTGAATGTGTCATCAATCAAATCAGCCACTACTCTAAATAGGTTCAAAAGTCAAAAGATGTGGTCTAGATAAATACAAGCATGTGCTGTCTTCTTCAGTGTACCTGGACTGCTCTACTGCATAATAAGATGGGGTGTGTGGTAATGACGGTAGATGGTGGATCCTCAGTCACCTGTGTTCATGTGGAAACCAGAGGTCAACATCAGGGATCTTCCTCTGTCACGCTCTACCTTATTCTTTGAGAGAGATCTCTCCTTGAACCTGGAGCGTCACCATTTTGCCTAGACTGTCCCACAAGCCTCCAGGTCCTCCTGTCTTTGTGCCTGTCTCCCCTCCCTAGGACGAGGATTACAGATGGGCTCCACCACACCTGGCTATATGGGTGCTGAGGATGGAACCCGGGTCCTCATGCTCGTGTGGCAAGCACTTGATCACAGAGCTGCCTCTCCAGCGCACTTCCAACCTTGCCATCTGTGTTTCTCTTCTCTTCGCACTGTAAAGTGTGAAGATGGGAACCCGCCCTCCAACTTCAAAGTCCTCATTTCACTGTCACTGCGTGATACCACTTGGCTAAATATCAATTTTAAGTTGTCCCAGCGCCTTTTCATCAGACTGAGTGTGGCTCAGTAGACGGTACACATAACTAAAGCTCCAGTTAATCCCCTTCACCAAAAGAATAATTTTTCTACCAGAAAAGATTCTGAATAATCCAAGTATTAACTTCTGTACTCTTCTAAGCACAACACTATCCATTCCTAGTCTTACTGCATATTCATTATGTTATTATTTGAAGATATTGAAATTATAATGATGCAAGTTTAATTTGTCTTGGTATCTTCAGTTACTTATTGTTGTAACTTTAAATATTCTGATTAATTTATGCCTTTAACTTACTATTATTCCAGTTACGGATGAGTCCTTACCCTCTTATCCTGGAAATGCCATATCAAGAAATGACGGCAAGTGGTCAAATGTTGCTGACAAAGAATCAGATCTATCACAGCAGTTTGGAACAAGTAGTTTTGCTGGACCTGAAGTAGACCCTGAAAATGTACAATTTATGTTGAATGTTAGCTCTCGACTACAAGCGGCAGTTGAAAAACTTCTCGAGGCCATAAGTGAAACAAGCAGCCAGGTAACCTTGTTATCTTCAAGTCTCTGCTGAGTGTGATATGGACTTTATGATTCTCTTTACTGTTTCAGAGATTTGGCCAGACTTCCTTTATTGCTTGTATTCAAGGTAGGTCTAGTGGAGCAAACCGCTAATTCCATCTATGTGGTAGGCCTAGGCAGCTTAGTGAGACCCTGCCTTTAAAATAAAATAAAATGAGTGAAAAGAGATCCACTAAACAATGAGTATACAAACAAGCAGACAGATCGCAGAGACTTTAGCTCTACCATTGTTGGAAATATTCTGTTAAAATGTCCTCTGTGGAAGCTTGTCTGAACTTTGCGCTGTGGAGTATCTAACATCGTCCCATCATACTCAAACTTGTAATTCCTTTACGTTTTGTTCACATCCATTTTACATGTGTGAATGTTGAGTTTGCCTTCAAGCTATTTCTGAGTAAGAAATTAGTTTGGTACAGTTTTTAAAGTAGTTTTTAAAAATCAAAACCTTTCAAGGATTTTGCTATTTATAAATTGGTGTTTTCTGTCTATGTAGTTTTTACTATACCCTTTATGATCATTGACTCTTAAATTGCTGTATGCAGAATTTTAAAATAATTGACTGTTTTAAAATGAAATTTACTTTCGAAATGTTTATCTTAAGGCAATTGAATTTACAGCTGATACTATCGAGTACAGAGTAAATTACTAATTTCATTATTGTCTGTACTTTTGAGCAGCGGACATTGTGTCCTGTGTCATTGCTGATGTTTGGTTCTTCTTTGATATTACTTCTTCTCTAAGAGATTACTCAGTTCAGCCTGTTCTTAGAGTGGCGCTTGGAGGGCAGCTGTGGAAAATACCGTTACGTCTACATTTCCATTCCAGATTCAGTTCCTTTAGTTATTGTGTGGTTGTCATTCCTGGGGCCATCCACTGGGGCGTGGTCAACCTACCAAAGACCACACCCCTAAAGATAGCTGACTCTCAGCTGTGAAGAGCTCCTCAGCTAAGGATGTGATCTCCTTTGCCCCTCCCCCAACCCTGCTGGCCCATTCCTGGTTTGCTCCTGTATAGGCAAGCATGGCTGCTGGTTTATGAATGCAGTGGTCTTGTCCTGTTTAGAAAACAGCTTGACCCCATTCCTCCCGGACTTCAGCTCAGACATCTTTCTATCCCTCTTCAGCAATACACACAAGATGATTCATGTTGAATCTTACCTGTAGTAATGATGATTTTATGTTTTACTCATTCATTTATTTATTGAGAATTTTTCTAAAGTGTGAACTACCAAGTCAGAATTATGGACTTGGGACTGCTTTGTTCTGTGGGTTATAACTTTATACCTTGTTTACTTGCTTTATTCTAACTTTAGCATTGAGAAGTCTTTCAGGTCAGCTTTTGTACCTTTGAGGAGGCTTTCTCTTTTGAACATTTATCCTGTAAGATACACCTGATTTGTGTTTTCTCTGCCCCAGCTTTAGAATCAACCACTTCTCTAAAAAGTACATGTTTCTTTTGTTGGAAAACACTACTTAAACCATAATCTGGATGCCGAATGTGCTCATAGTTACTTGGATATCATAGCTCCTTTTAGTGAGCACTTTGAAATTATATGTGTATGTATGCATTATGTATGTAATATGTATGTATGTACATTTATATAAAACAATTGCCCATCATTTGGGAAGCAGAGGCTGGAGGATTTCTGAGTTCAAGACCAACCTGGTCAGTGATATGAGTTCAACTGAAGATGGGTTTTGAAATCCTGGCATCACTGGGGATTTTCAAGACCATTTCAGTAAAATAGCAGAAGTGAAAGCCTGGTTTAAGAGAATGGATCGAAGTGAAGTGAAGAATTAAAGATAAAGAAAAGCTAGCTGTGTGATCTAGAAGAAAATTTGTGACAGCTGGCTTAGCATGTCGTTGTAAAGCAACCCTGTGCTAAGAGAAGTAGAGAGTTCCATATTATGAGAGTTTATGAATGGGTGATGATCACACGTCAGAGTCCATTGTGAGCTTTTTACTGAAAAGTAGATGTAGGAAGTAATTAAGTTATTTTAGTAGGAAAAACGATATCAAATCTCTGAAATGGCAGTGTGGTGAGGAAAGAGGTCCCAAATGTGGAAAGATGGGAGACTCAGAATATCCCAGGAGGTAAGAAGTAGCAGAGATGAAGTTTGGCAGGTGGGAACTGATTTGCAGTGTGGTTACAATGTAATAGAGATTGGTCTAATTCACTGGAAAAGGTGCCCTGAAAATGAAGGGAGTACCTTCGGCTTGAGTCCTGAGGTATGGAAGAAGTGAGTCATGCCTTCTATTGCAGAGAAGCTGCATTTGGGAAAGTGTGGATGTTATCAGACCTCTGATATTCTGAGATAGTCTGAAGTTTGGCGAGTACTTGATTAGGAATGTCATCATTTCTAGGAATTTGAAAGTATGGTTGTGCTTCTTTGTCTCTCTCCTTTCCCTCAAGGACCAGTCTTGCAAAGCGCACTGTGTAAGCCAGGGGTCTGAAATTCAGTTCATCACAAGATTCATACTCTAGAGGAGCTACAAAATGATGAGGGGGGGTGTACTCATAGAATACTGGTACAAAAGAGAGAGGGAAAGCCATAAATCTAGAGTGTGTAAATACACAGAGGATATTGAGAAACAGAGGTGAGAGTAGAGCCGTGGGGGTAATTTCATAAAAGCTCCATGAGGAGTTACCAACAGTGTTGCAGACCAAGGAGAAGTTCGGGATGCTTAAAGTTTATTGTCCTTTGTACGTTTCAGTATGGCAGTTATCGATGAACCTGCTGAAAACAGTTTAATAGAGTGATACAGGAGAATTAAAAGTTGAGACTTAGCAGTTGAAGAAATAAATCAATTTTGATTTATTTTTGAATAATTTTGATTTAGTTTGAATGAAAATTGAACTAGCATGAGAAGGGCAGAGTGGGATTTTCTCAGATGGAAATCAGATGAATTAGCAGTGATAGATGCAGGACAGAGCATCACTTTCTACCGAGCACTAGGGGACTGGATGGCTCTGCACCTGAGCTGGCCTCCACTAGAGATCATTGCAGGTGACTGTGAGGTACTGAATTCCATTGTAAAAGTCAGACATGCCCAACCTGGTCCTGTTCTCAAAGGCCATTGACTGAAGGAGGTTCCCCATCGCTTCCCCTCTTGTTTAAATAACTATATACACAAAACTGCATACAATAAAAACATATCAAATATAAAAATTAGAATTAAAACCAGCATAAATAATATTAAGCAAGAAACATAAGCTAAATGTTTCAATAATTATTCTATCCTAAGGAGTCTTAACTTTTATATTAGAAATGGCTTGGCTAAGTCATAAGAGGAAGGTAACTATGACTATGTAGTCTTCAACCTCATCGAATGTTTGAGAAGGGAGATAATATTACTTGAGTAGGCAGGAAATGCAATCAAGCAGCTTCCAAAATGTGTAGTAAATGACAGACAACTAGCCACCTGGGCAATCACCCCAAGTCTTATTTGCAACATTGGAGCAACCAACATTGGGAAAGGCCTAGAGTAACTGACAGACCTTTTTTTTTTTTTGGTTTTTCGAGACAGGGTTTCTCTGTGGTTTTGGAGCCTGTCCTGGAACTAGCTCTTGTAGACCAGGCTGGTCTCGACTGACAGACCATTTTTAGAGGCAGGAAAATTTTCTAAACTGTCTTACTCTGTCTTAGCAAAGTTTGTCAGTCTTTTTTCTTATATCCTGCTTCTCCAGTCTGAACACCATACATTTTGTCAGTGGTCCAGGCATGGGTGCTTCCTTTCCCAAAGGCCAATTTTTCCAAGAAGAAAATAAGCTCCAAGTGGAGTGTCTTCAGTGCTTAACATTCTCTTGGGAATAGATCTGTGTTGCCAGGAGCAATGGTGTCTCATGTCAGCAGAACACTAAGTTATTTAAATTCCATATTCTATAGCTCTTTGAAGTGGTTGATGATTACAATCTCTTTGTATCTAAAGAACCTGATTAGTCTAACTGTAAGCATGACAAACATGGATAGCTGTTGACCTATTATTCTTATTTATTTATTTATTATGTATACAATATTCTGTCTGTGTCTATGCCTTCAGGCCAGAAGAGGGCACCAGACGCCATTACAGGTGGTTGTGAGCCACCATGTGGTTGTTGGGAATTGAACTCAGGACCTTTGGAAGAGCAGACAATGCTCTTAACCTCTGAGCCATCTCTCCAGCCCAACCTATAATTCTTGATACTAAGACTTCATATTAGATTATTAAATAATCTTTAAACAACACTACAGCAAATGAGGACAATGACCTCAAAATGTAAGCAATATATACTTATCTTGATCAGAGTTAGAAATGAATAATGCAGTATGATATATATATATATCCTAAAATTGTGTCAATATACAAAAAATGTTTAAAGAAGAGGTAGAAACATGCATGAATACAATATGACAAATAACTTTGCATAGGTGTATAAGTACTGTAAACAGAAATAGGAGCATATTCAGCATAACAAATATAATTTGAATTTGTATTAGTATATAAGAATCTATACCAATGTAAATTGTCTATAAATAATAGCTCACAACTATTCACTCTATTACTCACTATTATTATTAGTATAAGTAAGCTCACATTAATTTACCTATTATCCCACTCAGTTTCCTTTTTTTTAAAGTGAGATCTCTGAGACTATAAAACTTCCACCCTAACCCCCAATTTCATATCAGTTATAATCACCCCCTAATTGATGTCCCTAACCCTGAGGGCAAACTTTGTTGGGAGAAGGACTGTCATCTTCTAGAATTACTTCCAGCTGTCAATGGGCAAAGCTCTTTCTAAGGGATCCTGTAAAACTAAAATGATAGTTAGGTTCCAAGATTACTATCTGGTATAATGACAAATAGTCTATGAGTAGTCCATAGGGTTTTTCTATAGTTCTTATTTGGAGTTCTGACCAGAATGTTGTAAGAAAGTGCACCATTTCAGTCAACCAGGTTGGAACCATCTTAAGCATCTGGTACCCAAAACTAGTCTTAAAGTAGTGTTATCAGCATCATGATGTCATATGAACAAGGTGGAGTCGTTGGTGTGGGCCACATCTTCATCAGGGAAACATTGAAGATTGATGCACGAAAATATACTGTTCATTGTGGAAATGTAAACATTATTCATGTAGACATATATTCAACAAAAGGTATGATATAGACAAAAATAAGTTCTTTGTGTTCCATACCAGATGGCTCCTAACATGAGACAGAAACTCTGAATTTTTTTTTTTTAATGCTTAGATTTAGAGAAGGATAGCCATTGTCTAACTCCAAAGCCAGCTTTGATATTTAAGTCAGTTATGACTATTCCACTGGGTAGTACGTGTGTGTGTGTGTGTGTGTGTGTGTGTGTGTGTGTGTGTGTGTGTGTATGTGTAAAATGTTTAGAGATTTTTTGTCCTGTAGATGACCTGTCCTCATAAATCATAATTATCTTTGCTCAGTGATCCTTTCTGGATAGTTACCTTTTCTTCTTTAGGCATCTAAATGCCCAGGGTCTCTTGACTTTTTCTTGGTTTTTCAAGGCAGGGTTTCTCTGTGGTTTTGGAGCCTGTCCTGGAACTAGCTCTTGTAGACCAGGCTGGTCTCGAACTCACAGAGATCCGCCTGCCTCTGCCTCAATTTTCCTGCAAAGACAAGACCAGAACCTTGCCACAAGCCTTATGATGTTTTCTTACCACCTGTATGATTGTCACTTCTGTGGATGAGCTATCATTTCTCTTTCTCAAGAGGTTTCTTCTTTTCAAATTGAATCTTTATTAATTTTGGTGATATCATAGCTTTTCTTGTGGAAACAGTGAAACCCCTTCCCCAGTGTCTCACATCTGGTTTCCATTCTGAGGTCAACATGTCCTTGAAATACACCAGCTGATTTAATTCAGAAGTTTTTTTTCTATTATCCAATGTCTCTCTGTTGCCTTTAACATTAAGAAAATTCAAGGTTAATAAAACATTATGCAACCTATTTTAGGGGTATTTTTCATCCCTTTCTGTTTGTTTAACATATCTTTATAGTTCAGTTGTATCTTTCTATAACTGCCTGACCTGTAGGATTGTTTGGTATACCTGTAATATGCTTTGTATTATAATAAGCAAAAAACTTTCATTTTCTAGAGACATATACTGGACCATTATCTGTCTTTATTCATGCAGATATACCTGTGATGGCCATAACTTCTAATAAATGCATGATTACACAATTAACCTTTTCAGAGTTCAAAGCAGTTGCCCATTGAAAACCTGAATAAGTGTCAATAGTGTGGTGCACATATTTTAAATTTTCAAGTTTTGTAAAGTGGAACACATCCATCTGCCAGATTTTATTCCCTTGAGTACCCTTTAGTTACTCCCTGCTGGTAGCAGTGTTTGGTTACAAAAAGAGCAAGTAGGACATCTCTTTATAATCTCCTTAGCTTGTTTCCATGTAATAGAAAACTTTCTTTAAACCTTTACTGTTGACATGATTTTTTTTATGAAATTCTGAGGCCTTCAGCAAATTTCCAATCAATAATTGATCAATTTCAGCATTACCTTGTACTCGAGGTCCTGGCAGACCCGTATGGGATTGGATGTGTGTTATGTATATGGGACAAAGCCTATTCCTAGTTGTATCTTGAACCTGAATTACTAATGAAGTTAATTTTGCATCATCTGGTATAAATTCAGTGGTTTCAATATGCAAGACAATTTCTGTATATTGAGAATCAGTAACTATATGGAGAGGTTCTTTAAAATCCCTTAGTACCTATCTACACATACATAAATACATCATGCCAAGGCTGTTTTTATATTTATGTTTTGATCCATTTTCATTTGGCTTCTAAGTTTCCTAATGATGATTGCCCAGCTTTAAATATTGCATAAATCTGCAGGAAGCCAGACAGAATCGCCATTACAAGATGGCGCTGACATTCTGTCCCGTTGGAAATAACTCCATATATGGCTATGCCGTTGGGAGCTGCATGTCCCCTGCTTCCCACATGTGCGGTGGATAAGGTCCCTTGGACCTATCCCGATGCAGTCTGGTGACAGTTGATGGTGGTAACCAATCACAGGGTGACCCTGGTAACAGATGATGGTGGCAACCAATCACAGGGCGTCCCGTGTGCCTACTCCCTATATAAGCAGCT
>NC_022025.1:4341323-4345944 GCF_000317375.1 Microtus ochrogaster
TCGCTTCCTGCTCTCCCTCAACCAAGAGGCACTCCATTAAAGCGTGATCTGAGAAGAATCCTCGTGTGGTGGTTGTTCTTTCTCGCTGGTCGAGAAGTTCGTCGCATAAATCAACTTTGTTTTCATTATTATTAAATTAATAAAGGCATTTGCTTCCTAAATAGGAAGTTATGGTCATGGTGCTCCAGACATTTATAACATAAAGCATACAAGTTTATTTTCAGCAGAAGTCTAAGTAGTTAAAGTTCCAATCACCTCTCACTTTCATACTTTGAATACATCAATTGGCTGAAGGAGTTCTTGCTTACAGGCAACCAAATTGCAATTAGTTTCAATTGAACATAATTATCTTTCTTCTTAGTCTCTTGTATGGATGGATGGATGGATGGATGGATGGATGGATGGATGGATGGATGGATGGATGGATGGATGGATACAAATACTCTCAATTTGAGAGTGAGGGAAACAGAAGGAAGGAGGGAGAAAACATAGGAGCAGCTGAAGGGAAGAAAGAAGGAACTGTGAAATGTAATTTGCTATAAGTAATGTAATAAAAATAAAAGCCTATTTAAAAGAAGTGTAATGGAAAAAAAATTTCTTAGTACCATGAGAATAGCATAAAGCTCTGCCTTTTGGACAGAATTATAAGAGCTTTGTTCCACTTTACTTAAATCTTCTGATTTGTAACCTGCCTTTCCTGACTTGTTGGCATCAGTTTAAAATCTACAGGCTCAAGTTTTTGGTGTGTCACATACAATTGAGGAAAGAATCCAAGTAGTTTTCTTTATAAGATTAATTCTCTTACCTTTGTGATAATTGCTATTAATTTCTCCTAAAAAAATTAGCACAAGCTCTTTGCCAGGGTTCATTGTCTTCCCGTAATGTTTAATTTCATCAGTAATAAAAGGCACTATAATTTCTGCAGGGTCTATTCCTGCTAGTTGACGAAGTCTCAGTTTTCCTTTTATAATTATTCAGAGACCTTTTCCACATAAGTTTTTAATTTTTTACTTGGTTTATGTGGTTAGAAAAAATTTAAATGCTAAGATAAAATCTTTCCTCTGCTTTAAAATTTCTATAGAGGAAATTCTGGAAGGCAGTATGACTAGAATGCAATCAAGATTTGGGTTCACCCTATCCACTTGTGCCTCCTATAATTTCAACCATAGTTAATTCTTTCTCAGCTTCAGCTGTTAATTCTCTGGGACTATTTAAGTCTTTGTCACCATCTAAGGTTTTGTTTAAATGAATTATTAGATGAGGTATTATCCCAGCATCTGCTCTAGACTGAAAATGTCACCGAACAATCTGTGAAAGTCATTAGGAAACTGCAGTTGGTCTCTTCTAATTTATGCCTTGTGTGTGCTAATTTTCTGTAAGCCTATTTTATAACCTAGGTAGTTGACAGAATCTCCTCTCTGTTTTTTTGTTTTATTTGTTTTGTTTTGTTTTTTTTTTCAGGAACAATTCGTAATCTCCATTTAGACAAAACTTTCTTTACTTCTTCAAACATTCCTTCTAAAGTATCTACATTTGAATCAGATAGCAAAAATGTCATCCATGTAATGGTAAATTCATAAATATATGTTTATATCTAAGGTTGTTTTATTGGGGAAAATAATCAGCTCTCTACTATAAATTAATAGCAAATGTGAATTAAGTCTAGATCTTCTAGAACTTGGTGAGTCAACAAAGTCTGACACATCACTTTGAGGCAGGACCAAGCCCCCCCTTACCTAGACTTTGCAAGGTATCCCTCCATAGGAAATAGGCTTCAAAATGCCAGTTTATTCACTAGGGATAAATACTGGTTCCACTGCCAGTGGCCCCACAGACTATCCAAGCCACACAACTGTCACCCACATTCAAAGTGCCTATTTCGGTCATATGCAGGTTCTCCAACTGTCAGTGTGGAGTCAGTGAGCTCCCACTTGCTTAAGTCAGCTGTTTCTGTGGGTTTCCCCATCATGGTCTTGACCCCTTTGCTCATATTATCACTCCTCCCTTTCTTCAGCTGGACTCTGGGAGCTCAGCCCAGTGCTTAGCTGTGGATCTCTGAATCTGCTTTTATCAGTTACTGGATGAACTTTCCTTTGTGATAGTTAAGCTAGTCATCAATCTGATTGCAGGGGTAAGGGCAATTTTGGCTTAGATTCTTAGCTGTAATCATCTTTGTGGATTCCTGAGAATTTCCCTGATGCCAGATTTCTTTCCCTCAACTCTACCTTCCAGATCCCTCACGTTCTTTTTCTCCCTTTCTCCCTTCCTCACTCTTCTTCCATCCTCCTCCCTCCCCCTATGCCCCCAATTTACTCAGGAGATCCTGTCTATTTCACCTTTCCTCTTAGGGCGCTCCTTGTTTCCTGGCTGCTCTGGGATTGTGGACTACAAGCTGGTTATCCTTTGCTTTTCGTCTAATATACATGAGTGAGAACATAACATGTCTGTCTTTCTGGATCTGGGTTACTTCACACAGTATGAGTTTTTCCAGTTCTGTCTGTTTGCCTGAAAATTTCAAGATGTCATTGTTTCTGTAAATGTGCCACATTTTCTTTATCCATTCTTCAGTTGAGGGGTATCAAAGTTGTCTCCAGGATCTGACTGTTATAAATAATGTTGCTATAAACATAGCTGAGCAAATATCCTTGTAATTTCAGTATTCATCCTTTGGATAGATGCCCAAGAGTGATATTGCTGGGTCTTGAGGAAGATTGTGTTCCCGATTTTCTGAGAAACCTCCTACTAATTACCTTAGTGTGTGTGCATACATATATCTATGTGTTGTTTCTTTATTAGTGTTTTGTTTGATGTATATGGGTGTTTTGCCTTTATGCATGTATACTACACACTCGCTGGTGCCCATAGAGGCTTGAAGAGGGTCTCAGGGTAACTGGGTTTACATATGGTTATGAACTGCCATGTTAGTGCTGGGAATCACATCCCAGTTCTTGCAAGAATAATAAGTGCTCCTAACCATGAAGCCATCTCTCCAGCCCCTAGTGTGTTTAGTTTCTTACTTTAATCTCTGTTCCTGGTTATAAAGGAATGCTTTTTATAGACTTTCATTTTATATAAATATAAGCAAGGTGTGCCTGCTTCCATAAATAGGCAAAAGCAATAAAACATATTTTGGACTATTTTAATTGAGGGTCCTCTTCATGAACATGGATTAATAAAATTTATCATCAGTTACTGCACTGTTAGTGTCTTAGTCACTGTTCTGTTGCTGTGAAGAGACACTGTGACCAAGACAAGTCTCACAAAAGAAAGTATTTGATTGGGTGCTAGCTTACATTTTCAGAGTCTTTTGTCTTCGTGGTGGGGAGGATGGCAGAAGGCATGGCATGGTGCTGGAGAAATAGCTACAAGCTATAGCCTAGGCTGCAAGTGGACGCTGGGGAAGCATGTGTTTTTGAAACCTCAGCACCCAATCCCAGTACTTCAATAAGGCCACACCTCCTAATCCTTCCCTGGTGACTGAGCATTCAAACATATGAACTTGTGAGGATCATTCCTACTCAGCCCACCACATTTATCAAGAATCTTTCTTCATGCTAAATCATCCTGATCTGTTACATATTCTTCCTCTTTTCCTTTACCTGTGTGCTTAATTCTTACACCAACATAAGTGTTACAGTATATGAAGAATATTTTTTTTACCTACATGGTTTTGTTCTTTCTTTAGAAATGAGAAACAGAATGACAGAGTATCAAAATAAACTAATTGCAGAGAAAATAAGGAAAGATTTTTTTTTTTTTAAGGAAAGAATATTTTAAGGGAGAATTTTTATGCTGGACACGTATCTTCTGAAACCTCATTAAAATCACATTAGAGAGGCTGAGATAATGCTCAGTGTATAAGAATATTCTCAGGCCCAATCACGAGAACCTGAGCTTGAACCACCAGTGACCCCATTCTTCTATAATCCCTGTTCTGGAGAAAGACTGGAGACAGCAGGATTACTTCAGTCCTCCTAGCCAAGTTCAGTAGAGACCATCTCGAGTAGTAAGGCAGAGAACAGTGGACCCCAAGTTGTCCTCTGGTTTCAAAATCTTTAAAGAGTAAATTAAATTCAGGGCCAAGAAGATGGCTCCCTGGTTACAGCACCTGCACACAAGTACAAAGGTCTGAGTTGATCCCCAGAACTCAAAGTGCAAGTTAGGTCTGGTGACTCAACTGTAATTCCAGTCCCTGCAGACAGGGGACCCCAGAGCACACAATGTAGCAAGGCAAGCCACATTGGCAAACTCGGTCTGATAGAGGAGCCCTGCTTCAACAAGGATGGAAGAGTAATTCAGATGATTCCTGACTTCTGCCTTGGGCTTCCACCTACACACACCACCCCCACACACAGGAGAGAGAGAGAGAGAAATTACATTTCACTGCAGCAGTAATAGTGTTATTCCTCCATCTTATATAGATGAGAAGACACTTCCAGCAACTGGAGGGCATAAGCGTCTGTAGCCAACAAGAACTCCCAGCATGTAGACACCTCTCTGCTTCACTGCTCCCAGCCAGAGCCATCACCCTTAGGTCCTGGACTTCCTATGAAGAGTCAGTCTCAGTCTCTCTCTCTCTCTCTCTCTCTCTCTCTCTCTCTCTCTCTCTCTCTCTCTCTCT
>NC_022025.1:4346044-4350670 GCF_000317375.1 Microtus ochrogaster
CTCTCTCTCTCTCTCTCTCTCTCTCTCTCTCTCTCTCTCTCTCTCTCTCTCTCCTGTGTGTGGGGGTGGTGGTCATGGTCTTCTGATTTTGTTTTTCTTGCCCTGCTTACTAGTTTGCTAGGAAAGATTTGAATACCAGCACAGCCTATGAAATGAGAGTGACTGTGAAATCAGTTTTCATGGTATTACCTTTCTTTAGTGTACGTTTTTCCATTTAGATATAGTTTTTTTGTGGTTTTTGCATATTTAGTTACAGAATAAAAAAACAAGCATCAAAATGAATGTCTGTTACTTAAAGCAGCTTTCATTGTTGAGAATCTTTTGTCAGGATTATTTTACGTAAGTTATTTATCTTTTAAAATTGTGAGTGACTGCCTCAGTCACAGTTGCCTCAGGTTCTGCAGCTGCGGAGACGGGCTGTTGATCATGACCAACATGGGCTTTTAGTCAGGACCCGCGCGCTGCTGTCGGCAATTGCTAACTAATATATGTAATGCAGCTTTAAAAGGAAATTGTCCTTGACATGCACTCTAGAAACTGAAAACGGGTTGTAGCCAAAACATGTATAAGCCAGTGGCTTCTTAAATGTCTTGTTTCTAAGGAAATATAGCACAGGTTCTAATTCAATTTTTCAGAACTGATGATTTTTGATGTGCTTGAATTAGAAATGTGAACACAATCATACTTTCTATTTTATATTAAAGCAGCATTCTAGTGGGGACGGAAAACACTAGCTTATCTCCAAAGCATTATAAACTTGTTTAAATACCCTTTTCAAAGCTCTAAAGTGGGACTTGGATCCTGTTAGGCAGGCTTTTGTATTGGTGTCCTTACTCACATCCTACCTGTCCACGTACCTGTAGGTACAGACTTTAACCACACCCTCTGTGCTAGCCTGTTCCTCCTTTGGCTCAGCATGGGGTTATTTGAATAGCTCAGTTGAAAGGAGCTTTTCTTTTTGAATTGTGAGGCTTGAAGAGCTAGAGAAAGTCAGCAGCGTTTCTCAAGTGCTACCATGAAGATTTACAAGCTGACCTCGCCTGCAGGATCTTGGAAGGCCTGCTTATTACCTTAGACACATTGGATACTGAGAGCAGTTCTATTGCTTGGCTAATTAGATCCTTGTTTTATTCTTTTCATTTGTCGAGGATTTAATTATTCTAGTTGGAACTATATTTTTTGTTTGTTGCATTTATTATTGGGTTGTGGGGGTTTTCTTCTATTTTGGTTTTTGACTTGATGGATTTTGTGGGATAGTTTCTTGTTTTAAGCTAAACTTTTGTATCCGCTTTTTGTTGTTGTATTTCTATGAATTATAATTTACTTGTAAATACTAAAGAAAAGTTTGTACTAGTATAGAATGTCTTGATAAATTCAAAGGAACTTTAATGTAGTAAGTATAAAGAAAACTGATGGAGCAGAAGAAGCTCAGCACCTCATATAGAATGGACTCTTCCAGGACCTATTTGACCACTGTCCAGCTCAGTGGCTCCTCACTGGAAGAACAGGAGGTAGACTTCTATGAAGTTGAATCTCGTGTGCCTTTGCCGTATCCTTATCCTCTCTCTGAACATTTGGATGAAAAGAACTCAGTAATTATCAACATTTCTATTTTTCATTTTATTCACAAAAGAAATGGACATATATTAAAACTTATTTCTAAAATTTCACTGCCCACCCCTCCTTATTCAGTAAGTATACAGTAGTACTTTAACAATGTAGTGCACTGTAATGAGTTGAAAATGTCACTGTCTTTATAGAGGGTGACTGGACCAGACCCTAGCTTGACTGTCATTGAGTATTACTGCTCACACACCTGAGGTGGGCAGAAGTGCTAAATTTGTTCCTCAGACAACAACTTCACTGCTTTTGACTTAAGATAGTACAATAAGCTAAATATTACATTTCTTCAGTACCAGTCAAGCTATTTAAAAAGAGCTTTCCAGTCCTTAACAGTGTGTGTTTGTAATACTGGTCCAAAATAGGAAGAAAAAAAAATCAGTGAATGTCTGTGAGAAAATGGGTTTTATGCTGCCTAAGATTGCCTAGGGAATTGCTGTGCCACTTGGGGATGTGATAGCCCTATTGGCCATAGCTATAGACATAGTAAAGGGAACTTGTATTCTGAATGCTTTTTATGACCTCAGGGACTTGTTTTCTGTTTTAATAAGCTTTTTAATTTCATAGAGAAATAACCTTTTTAGCTTTTAACATGAAGTATATTTTGTGAACACTCCTAAGATCAAATGCTCAGTGTAAAAATGCCTGCATGTTCAGGACTTCTGGTTCATAGCATCTTTAAATATGTTGTGAATATTCTCTATGGGCTATTTAGCATTTTTTATGACTTGCATGGCTTTGTAAGTTGTAGCTAATATTTACTGTGCCAGATGATTTTAAGAATAGTTTTGCTGCCTCACTAACAATTTTTAAAGTGACAGACTTTACGCATAGTTTAACACCTGTTTGCTGAAAAGTTAAAACTCTGAATTTCATTTTATTTTTTATATGTATTGCATGTTGTTGCCCATGGTAGGGATCAGTCATGCTCTACCTGTGGGGAAGAAATTCAAGTCTTAATTATTGAGATGAAAATTTGAAGAGGATCTTTTATTCCAGTGAAGTATGAACCCAGTGTGTTATCCTAATTTGTTTCATAGCTTTATTTTGTTTTATTGCTTCAAAGTTTTTGTTTTGCTTTTTCTTGTTCTTGTAAATTTTTAAGTATACTGTCACGCTAACTGGCTTAAATCTCATGAAATGAGAGATAAAAGCAAGGGTTTGGCAGTTCATTCATGTAAAGCAGGATTTTATTTTGTTTAAATCCTCTATTGAATTTCTGTAATAAATCTGAAATGTGGAAAGAAATGCACCTGTTTTGGTTACAATCTGAACTCTTAGAGAGTTCCAACTTTTATTAGGTGACAGTTTCCGGGAGAGATTTACATGTGCATATACAGAAGTGATAGATACTTTTGGTTACAGTCTGAACTCTTAGAGAGTTCTAGCTTTTATTAGGTGACAGTTTCCGGGAGAGATTTACATGTGCATATGTAGAAATGATGGATACTTTTGGAAATAGCTGTTGCAGCTAACTTTAAAAAGGTATTTGTGTACAGATGAGTTCATACTTTCTGGTCATGTTTCTTTACAATCCAAGTAAATGTATTTTGCATTTTAAAAGAATAAATCCTTTTCCCAATTAAATGTTAAACATAAAAGTTTTATCCTTTATGGTGATATTTTCCATTTCATATGAATTCTCATTGAAATAATGTTTTAAGTGATATTTTAAGTGTCTTATTAAAACAAGAATAATTACATGTGGCTCTTTGGACATTTACTTAGAACAGTGGTTCTTAACTTGTGGATCTCAACCCCTTTGGGGATCAAATCACCCTTTCATAGGGGTTGCCTAAAACCATTGAAAACCAGATTTATATTATAATTCATAACAACAAAATTACAGTTATGAAGTAGCAATGAAAATAACTTTAGGATTTGGGGGGTTCTGCAACATAAGGAACTGTACTAAAGGGTGGCAGCATTGGAAGGTTGAGAACCATTAATTTAAAGTGATCGTAAGCTTTAGTGACACTATAGTCTATGTCTTTCCATAAATAGTACTCAGATGTGAAGCACAAAAATAATATTAAGTATTATATATAAATGCATTATTAATATAATTAAATATGTCATTGTTTTAATATATTGGTTGTTTATTATCTTTAGAATTATATAGTTATTTTAATATTAGTGTGTTTTTTGATACATTACTTCTATCTAAGCTAGAAACCACTATATTTGGTTATATTTTAAATTTAGAACTTAGTAGTTTCACAGAGTACATGTAAATTCAAAGATCCCCAAGACTTGCTGTGGCTCTACTGTAGACATATGCAGCTACTTGTTTTTGAAAGCTTCAGATTGGTACTGATGAAGACAGGTAATAAGGACAGCCCTTCAGAGGCCAGATGACACAAGCGGGGTCACTGCCTTTTTTGTGAGTTCACACCACTGACCCAGTAACAGTGACCATTTACCTACTGCTTCAAATCTGTGGCTCCAGTCCCTTCTGCCATCTCTGCCACCCATGAGTCTTTATGCTCTTAGCACTTGAAGGGCACTAGATTTTTAATGTTTCTGTCATCCAAGGTTTTTCAATAAGCTGAATATCTTCAGATGCTTTAACGTTTTTACAAATTCTTTCCAGAAGTATGATGCTTCTATTTAATACGCATGTGTTACAATTTTATTTATTGCTGTCCTGTGATTTTGTTTTTGATGCCATGTGTTAGTATACAGTCAGTACTGAAGATGTTATCAGTCAGATGTTGAAGTGGAAGTCTGTAGGAATACAGAGAGCTTTGCCTCACTGGCTCTATCCCTGTTGTATGACAATGTATGTCCACTGATCTAAAGTCAGATTCAGATGCATATTCCATAGCTCCGTGAAACTGGCCTAGATCCCTTACAGAACGTGGCATACAGCAAACATATGTATTTGCCTTGACTTATCCTACCTGCTGTTAACATGTGCTGAAAGTGTTTGACTGTAATTTAATGTCTTTATTGGGATCCTTTTTTTTTTTTTTTTTTTTTTTTTGGTTTTTCGAGACAGGGTTT
>NC_022025.1:4350770-4359270 GCF_000317375.1 Microtus ochrogaster
CTTTGGAGCCTGTCCTGGAACTCGCTCTGTAGACCAGGCTGGTCTCGAACTCACAGAGATCCGCCTGCCTCAGCCTCCCGAGTGCTGGGATTAAAGGCATGCGCCACCATCGCCCAGCTTGGGATCCTTTTTTATTGTTTTGCTTGTTTACAAGAAATAACACTGAATTCCCAATACTTACCTTCCTTTGTGTTCTCTTGCCCTCCTGGTTTAGCTTGAACATGCGAAAGTTACACAGACCCAGTTGGTGTGTGAAACAGTTAGACAAAAACAGGAAGCAGAGGAGTCACTTAGATGCATAGAAGAACTCCAGGAGCGACTTCAGGATGAGTCCAGCGCCAGAGAGCAGCTGGCTGTGGAGCTGAATAGAGCCGAAAGTAAGTGCCTTGCCTCTGGTCACTGAGACAGGAGATGTTTCAGTCCTAAAATAGAGACTTGGATGCATATTCTGGTTTGTAAACCCCCAGTCTAACTTAAAGTGAACTTTGAAAAATGGCTATAGTTTGTCCTCTGAGTTTCCCTAAGCAGTTAAAAAATGTAAGAATGCACACACACACACGTTATAAAAAGAATCTATAGAATTAAAGATAACATTAAAAAGTAGATGATGGTGAGTTTGAGGTAATTCCTTAAAAACGAGAAACTAAGGCTAAGGTTTCTATTTGTACGGTATAAGGTCATTATTAAATGTGGTCACAGACTTTAACCTCTAAAACCCTCTTCTAGTCTCTGTGACTATTGAGGGTGTTGGCCTTTTAGAATTGTTATATCAACCTTCTCTAATATATTTAAAATGTGATCCAATTCACAAGCTGTATTTTAAGCTCCCAGGAGCCTGTCTGTTTGATAAACTGAACTTCATATGTGTATTGTGGTACTTTAGTATAGCAAGTACTAGGCAGTTTAGATAGATTCCATGTTTATGTGCAGTGAACAATAACAATTACTGAAAATGACAGTAAAGCTCAGCAGCAGGCTTTCAATAGTATGGAGTGATAGAAAGTTTGCTCACAGGATGTCTTTATTGTTGATACCTAATGCTTAGCTTGGCCTAGACACACACATCTGCAATCTCAACACTTAGAAGGCTGAGGTAGGAGGATCACAATGTTCAAGGCTAGCATAGGATATAATACTGAGACCCTATCTCAAAAAACAAAACCTGATCGTGAATTTAAATTAGAAGCAATTCCATTCTCCTGCTTTGTGTCTTATAGATATTATCGATGGATATTCAGATGAAAAACTTGCTTTTGAAAGAGAAATTCAGGAAAAATCGTATGTGATAGATCATCTAGAGCAGCAATTGTTACATGCGAACCGGAGACTGCAGGAATTGGAAGCTGAGCAACAGCAAGTGCAGGAGGAGAGAGAGCTGCTGTCCAGGCAGAAGGCGGCGATGAGAGAGATGGCAGGCCCAGTGGAGCAGCGTATGTACTGAGACTTTGTATCTTATAGTTCCTCTTCTATTTTTCTTCTTCAGATGCTCATGCAACAGACAATCCTCTTAAGTGCCATTATTTATATATTTTATATACAAACTTGAAAAGTCTTAAGAAAATATACTTTAAAAGCAAATGAGTTATTAGCCATTTTTATGGAATCATTTTCTATTTTGCCTTTTAAGGATACTAACTTTTAGCAGGAAAAGATATTTATGCTCCAACATCTTATCAAAAAGAAAAAAGCTGAAAGTAATGAGGCTGTGTGTTTTAGAAATGGATACAACAGAGTTCTTTTAGTAGGAGACTGATGTAGATGGGTCTTCTATCTATGTGTTACTTTCATTGGTCAAGTAAAGAAACTGCCTTGGCCTTTGATAGGACAGCAGCTTAGATAGGCGGAGTAGACAGAACAGAATGCTGGGAAGAGACGCAGGTTAAGATCTTTCCTGGTGCTACACAGATTACTAAATATGGGTTAAAGCAAGATGTGAGAATTAGCCAATAAGAGGCTGAAACTAATGGGCAGCCAGTGTTTAAATGAGTACAGTTTCTGTGTAATTATTTTAGGTAAAGCTAGCCAGTGGCCGTGAGCCTAGCGGCTTGAAGCGGCCCGCTGCTCCTTCTACAGGAGACAGGTGATGAAAATGTTATCAACACTGATCTGGTGCTGGTCATGAGCAGGTGTAGGCTATGTGAACTTTCAAGCCCCAGAGACCCAGCAGATATCTGACATCTCCTTCAGGGGGATTCAAAGAATATTTAACTTTATAATAACTAATTTTTACATCTTGATTTTAAAGCTTGTTGAGTGGTGAATATCTGTGTTTGTGACCATGGATTCTGACTCCTGTTTATCACAACCTCTTTGATTTTAAATGCACAGTTGGGATCTATATACTTGGATTTTCTCTGTTTTCATCAACTTAGAAATAAAACTTACATTTTCGTGTGTGTGTGTGTGTGTGTGTGTGTGTGTGTGTGTGTGTGTGTGTGTGTGTTGGGGGAAGATGGCTCAGATTAGTTTGACTCAAGTTCAGGGCTGGAATTTTTAAGGTTAAAAGGTCTCATTAATACGTACAAAATTTGCAAAAGACTGTGGGTAACACAGTGATAACCAGTGATGTCAGCATTTTAATGTGTACAGCTATGCATTATCATATTTGAGGAAGTAGAAGACATAACTGTAATTTTGTTTTTACTCTCCTAGGGCCAATAAATGCTGCAGTTGCTGCAGCTCCCGGAGGAGGTGTGTGCAGTTGCATGCACTGTTTTTGGGTGGTAGACTCACAACTTAAAATTTGGGTGACCCTCAGTTTTCAACTAACATTTCTAATTTTGCAGTTTCTCTGTTGTGTTTCTTTCATACTTACAATGTTTTCTTTTCAGCAGTAACACAGCTTAATTTACAATAAAAACATTTTGTTTTGCTATTAACATCTGAGATTCATAGTTAGCATCATCTTATTTCATCTGCTTTTGCACAGAGTCCAAAACCATTTTGATATCTCAAAAGAAATGTTGAGTATTGTTAAGAAACAAACTATTTTTGTTCTATGAATGAGTTAAGCTCTCTGGTTCTTCAGAGTGTTCCTTGTCAAACAGAAGAGCTGGTAAGCTGATGGTGTCAAATGAATCAGTTAATTTACTAAGAGGCTTTGTGGGTGATTAACTTTATATTATATACTAACATATAATAGTGATATTATTTTAGAAAAGATGTTCTCTATAGATTCCAGATCTGATCACAATGGTGGCACATCAGTTAGTATAAAAGTTCTAGAAAGTTCTTTTCTCTTTTTCTCTTTGCTGTCTATACTTTATCACCTACAATAACAACAGCTAATCTTCACACAATCCTTTTCATACCCCAGACACTTGTTTTTTACACATATTAATTTCTCCCCAGTTGCTCATGTAATGAAACTGAAGACATTATCAAATGTCACATAGGAGAAAAGTAGTGGAAATAGGAATTGAATGTGCTCCTCACGCACTAACCACACCAGTCCCATACGTGTACATGGAAACATGAAAAGGAAGTTCAGGGATATGGACCTAATGTAATAAAACTTAACACTAATCATAAATTCTGACTGTCGTCTCCTTCCTCTTTATGTTCCCCTTTTCTTGGTTAAAGATTTACAGTATTTGCTTACTGGGTTTATTATGTATGCATATGAAGGTGACTTTTGGCTTTGGAATAGACTCAGTGTTGCCTGTGGTTAAAAATGTGGTCAGTGTTTTATGTATTAATTCAATTGAACTTTGTTCTTTCCCTAATCATAAAAATGGATTATTCTGTTATTTACTATATTGTTCACAAAAACACCTTTCTGTAATAGAAATTTTTATTTTCGTTCATTCTACCTAATAGTAGTTAACTTTCTTGTGTACAAGTATTTTGATATTCCAAAAAAAGAATTTAGTTTTTAATGTAAAGTAATTCTCAGCTTTTGCTTCATGAAGATAAAGTTTAAAGGTAGTAGTTTGTGACTTCATTATAATATCATAAATCATTATTTACCCAAGTGTATTGTGCCGTATTTGCAAACAGGATTTCTGCAGGAGACAGAAAAGCTAATGAAAGAAAAGCTCCAAGTACAATGCCAAGCAGAAAAAGTACACAGTGAACTCCAGAATCAAGTTAAAATTCTCGAAATTGACGTTGAAGAAAAGATCAGTAAGCTAATAGAAATGGAGCAAGAGAAAAATGCCGAAGTAACAGACCTCAGGCAGCAGAACCAAGCCCTGGAGAAACAGCTAGAAAATTTGAGAAAATTTGTTGATGTAAGTATCTTCAGCTTGAGCTACATTTTGAAATCATGTCTTTGT
Organism: Microtus ochrogaster; assembly: GCF_000317375.1. Classification (NCBI taxonomy): domain Eukaryota; kingdom Metazoa; phylum Chordata; class Mammalia; order Rodentia; family Cricetidae; genus Microtus; species Microtus ochrogaster. The sequence continues at coordinate 4,355,048 of NC_022025.1, forward strand.
TGGTTGGATGGGCAGATATGAATTCATGGGTGGGTGGACAGACGGACAACTAACAATGGGACAGGTAGTTGTTTAAGGGGTGGATGGGTGGATGGATGGATGGATTGGGTGGGTAGCTGGATGACCACTAAGGCTCAGGGTACAACTTGGTGATACAATCCATGCTTGCTTAGTATTCAGGAGTCTCTGAATCGAATGTCTAGCAACACAAAGATTAAGTATGAGCTGAGTGGTGTTGGCGCACACCTTTAATCCCAACACTCAGGAGGCAGAGGCAAGCGGATCTCTGTGAGTTCAAGACCAGCCTGGTATACAGAGTGAATTCCAGGACAACCAGGTCTGTTACACAGAGAAAGTGTCTCAAAAAAAAAAAAAAAAGGCATAATGGATAAATAATTTTTATAAAGAAATTAAAAGCACTCCTAGTTGTGAATAACCCTAAGCAGCTCTGTTTTCCAAATTCAAAGTTAAGCTTTTTCTAGTTTTGCCTTTTGATAGTAGCCACATCAGAGAAGAACTCCAAGAGTTACCACTGCTCCTGCACAGCAGGTAAGCACAGCTCCCGGTGTGGCACATAGCACTGGGGCAGGTACCGCTGTCATGCTGCCGCCGTTCTCACCTAGAATCTCATTGCTTTTGACTTCCCGCACAGAACATCTTTAGGGTTTCATAAGCCAGTGTAGGCTGATATTTCTGTCCTGCCAGCCAGCTCCCAAGTAAGCACACAGACTTATTATTAATTATAAATGTGCAACCCACATTTCTTATCTACATCGTACCATGTCACTCTGTACGGCATGCTCATCTTGTTTCTCTCCACCCTCCTTTATCCCGGAGAGCTCTCTCCCTGTCCTGAAGTCCTGCCTAACCTCTTTGTGCGTACCTGTCGGCCAGTTAGCTCCCTATTAGACCAGTGAGAGCAACACATCTTCACAGTGTACAGGAGCTCACAGCAGCCAGTGACCTTCACTTGTCAGAGAATCAGTGGGATACATTTTGTATTTTTAGGTGTGCATCTAGAATAGGATTAAGCAAACTAATTTATATTGTTTACCTGTTCTCAAACTGAATTAGCAATAGATTCCTCCTTTGTACAAGTTCATCTTGTTCTTATTCTACATTTAATATTATTTTAGTAAAAAAGATAGTACTGCTAGTAATTTGAAATACTCGTTTTTGTTAAAGAGCCCAAATATGCAATGTACTATAACCTCCAAAGATGTGTTTTCTTCTTTTTTATCTTTTTTTTAAATAACAACAAAAGTCACTAATTTTATTAGCTTCTGGATACAGGTTTCTTCCAGAATTCTGTATGACTAAGTACCCACAATGCAGTTCTGCGTGCTGGAGTCATCTGGCAGTTTATGGAAGGTGCTGGTACTGATGTGTGTGAGCAGGAACCAGATTTTGGGGGGAGATTCTTGGTGGCCTTAATCAGTGTGGTTTGATTATTAAATATTGCATGATGAAATAGGTTAGAGTTAGGGAGATTTGAGATAAATTGCTATTTTCCAAATGGCAAAAACATGACTCTTCAAAGCCCTAAGTATGTAAAAGTTCCAAAGAAACCAGTGTGGCTTAATATGGGCGTGTCAATAGGTCACTGATAGATAGGGTTCTAAATGCCACCTGGAAATTAATCTTCAACACCACCACCCACCATCACCCCCATCAGGCTGGGGTGTAGAATCAGGGAACGCCATCCCAATTCCTTGAAAACAGCCCTCTTTTCAAGCAGCTGCTTGTATTTGAAGATAACCCCATCGGCAGTGTCGCAGGACAACAGCCCTCCTGGAAGCACATGCAACTGGAATTCGGGAGAGCTCCGAGTGCAAGCCTCTTGCCTTCCTTTCTTACATTTGAAAACATTAAGTTAAATGTTTTTTGTCTCAGGAGATATTATTATTCCCATTATTAATGTTGTTTATAGTTCTCACAAATAGGTATTTAATTTTAAAGATAAGTATTATGTTATTGCTGAATTATTGCACTTACTGCAACTTTTAAGTATTCAAATATTTTTTTTTAAAACTTCCCAGTTTTACTTTCTAATAATTTTAATATTGATAGCCATATTAGCCAGAGTTCTTTGGTATCATCAATAATTTTAAAGAATATAAAAGTTTTCTGAAGCTAAAATGACAACCACTAGACTGAATGGAGACTTTAAATACTAAAAATGAGATTAACTTTTTAACTGACAAATTTACATTCATGGCACACAACATTCCATTTTGATGTATTTTATATTGCAAGATGGCTACATGGATGTCGCCACCTGATGGGTGTGATCGATCAATAAGTTGGAATTAACCAGACCAGCTTAATATAAAAGATTTAGCTTTAATAAACGGAAAAAAAGGAACTCACACAACCAGGGTTCCAGCGAACACCAGGAGCTCAGGGAACAAAAAGAGAGCTGCAGGGGGTGCATCTGGATGTTTTATCTTTTTTTCTTGGCCTCAGGGGGACACACCCTGAACAGAATGTGATTTGGATGAACTTCCCATCAGCCACCCAGATGCTACAGTTTTATGTGGGAAAGAATTCTTTTCTTTTTTTTTTTTTTTAAAGCTTTGTGGTTTGGGGTATTCATGTATCAGTCCATAATCTCTAAATCTCTAGCTAAAGGTATATAAGAACTAGTGGACACAATAACTATTAATTAAATAAATAATAGTGTCGTAAGTTATATAGTTTTTTTATTTTATTTATTTATTTATTTATTTTAGACTCGGTCTTACCATGAAGTCCTGGTTTGTGTAGAACTTGCTATGTAAACCAGTCTGACCTTGAAATCACAAAATTCACCTGCCCCTGCCTCTCAAGTACTGGGATTAAAGAACTGTGCCACCATGCCCAACCCAATATCAAAATCATCATCACTATAATCACTATTAACATTGTCATTAAATTTCAGGAGCAGACAGTGGACAGGGAACATGAAAGAGATATCTTCCAAATGGAAATACAGAAGCTGGAGCAGCAAATTAAGGTGGTGCCTCGACCTCAACCTGGCAGTGAGCAACAAGCCAGAGAAGTAAGAACTTGCTGATAGTGTCCTCCGTTGCACTTATTTTATCTTGAGTGTAAAACAAGGTATTTGGAAAAACCCAAAAGTGAGTTCTTTTTGTCAATGACAAAAATCAAAAAAAAAGTGTTATTTAAATATGAGGCACCTGTTAATCATAAGAAGGCACTGTATTGGAGTGAGAATATGTCTCAAGAGTATTTACCTAGCATGTTTGAAGTTTGTTGTTCAAACACCAATACGGGGAACGGGTAGGGGAGGAAGTTTGAAATTTGGAATTACTTCCCTCTGTGTATTACACAACTGAATAAACTTCCTTGTTCGTTTCTCTATTCTCATTCCTGATAAAAGAGATTTGAGGTTATTTACTGGTCAGCAAGACATATGTTAACTTGACACTTGCTAGAGTTATTTAAAAGGATGAAACCTCAAACGAGAAAAAAATGTCTGCATAAGATCTGACTGTAAGACATTTTCTTATGGTGGATAGAGGAGGGCCCAGCCCATTGTGGGTGGTGCCATCCCTGGGCTGGTGGTCCTGGCTTCTATAAGAAAGAAGGCTGAACAAGCCAGGGGACGCAAGCCAATAAGCAGCTCCCCTCCGTGGCTTATGCATCAGCTTCTACCTCCAGGATCCTGCCCTGATTGAGTTCCTGCCCTGATTTCCTTCAGTGATGAACAGCAATGCTGATATGTAAGCCAAATACCCCCCCACCCCGACTTGCTTTTGGTCATGGTGTTCATACAGCAATTGTAGCCCTTAGGCAGTGGGTAAAGGCGTTTGCTGCCAAGGAAAATAATCTGTTCCTGGGAAGTGGAGGTAGAGAACTGACCTCTGCAACTGGTTCTCTGAAGTATGTGTGTGTGCTGTGACATGTTCAGATGAACAAGCACGCACAGAAGGACATGAATGAATACAATAAGTCATTTGCATTCACTCTTAGCTATGTCATCTCCCATTCTCTCTTGAATCTGCTCCAGGGAGGTTTCCAGCTCCTCTGTCTTTGGGTTTTTACCCTCTGCTGCATTTAAAGACAGATGATTATGGATTCCATCCAGGAAGTGATTTGCCCACAGTATGTTTTGCTCTAGGGTGTGATCATTACTTGTCTTGTCTGGGCAACAGAATGTTTAGGGATGTAGCATATAATCCTTCAACAGAATGTTTAGGGATGTAGCATATAATCCTTCA
>NC_022025.1:4359711-4367389 GCF_000317375.1 Microtus ochrogaster
CAGAATGTTTAGGGATGCAGCATATAATCCTTCAGCAGAATGTTTAGGGATGTAGCATATAATCCTTCAGCTTGTCTATTCACTCCCTTTATCATGTTAGTGAATTTTTATTTCACTCCTATCATTTTGGGGTCAGGATATTTAAGCAAAATATTTTCAATAAAAAAAAAAAGTTTTGCTATGAAGGTTATCCAGTACCTCTTGAGTTTTCCCCTCCGTTCCATTCATAGTGTTTCTGTTAGGTTTCCTAGCACCTCTTGGCTTGTAGAAATCACTCCTGCCTTCACCCACACAGCTGCTCAGAGATGCTTCATAAAGTCTTCTAGAGGCATTGTGTTGTCTTAGCATCTGCAATACTCTTGCTCCATCGGTCTTCTCTCCCATTTGTTTCTCTTCTACCGACCAGAATTAGTGATGGAGCACCCCAAGGCACAGGATTAGCTCTCTTTTCCTTCCCAGAAGTCATGTATCAGTGATCTCATCTGTAGCTTCCTTTCAACGTATCTGTCGAGCTCCACACTTAAATATTCAACTGTCATCTCCTTCTGCTTACCACAAGAACAGTAGAGCCATAGAACTTGCCTTTCCTACCATATATACAATACTCCTCTTCGTCTCAATAATTTCCATATCTTTTATGCATACTCCATTGCTTCAAACCTATATTCTTCAATTGTTCTTTTTCTCAGCCCAGTCACCATCCTGTTGGTAGGTCAAATTTGTACTGTATCTGGTTTCCACTTTTTAGCTGTTAGGATTATTTGTTTGGAAAGTTGTGGTAGCATCCTAACCAGTCTCTCTGCTGATTTTGTTCCCTTTCTTCAATTGTGTGTGTTTCTGTGTTTCTCTGTGTGTGTCTGTGTGTGTTTCTATCTATCTCTCTGTGTGTTGTTCTATGTGTATCTGTATGTATGTTGTCTGTATGTGTCTTTGTGTGTCTCTGTCTGTTTATCTGTATGTGTGTATGTGTGTGTGTTTCTACGTATGTCTGTATGTGTTTGTGTGTATACATGTGTGTTTCTACGTGTCTGTGTATCTGTGTGTATATTTTTCTGTGTGTCTGTGTGTGTGTGTGTTTCTCTGTGTGTCTGTGTGTTTCACCCTCTCTCATGTGTGTGTGTTAACAATAGGATGCTGTCCCAGTACACATGTCACAGTCAGACAGCAAGTTGTGAGATCAGTTCTCTTCCTGCATTTCAGGATGGAACTTCAGTCAGTAGGCTGGCACCTGCTGATCCTTCTCACCATGCCCTTCACCCCCACTGTTCCATTTTCAAGTTCATAAATGTAGCCAGAGCTCTGTTGACTGCATGAGTGCCATGTAGGTGAGGGCAGGCTCCCTGTATAAATGTAAAGAAGCCTTTTCCTGCTAAAGCAAGATTGTACTTAAGGTAAAGCAAACACTGGGTCATTGCTTATTGATTACAGTGACCAAGTTGTTTAGCCTACGGAAAAGCTTACACTTTATCGGGATATTGGCATGGCCTTAGTAGACACTTAGATTAACTACAGTGTATTTCTGGAAATAATTTTAATTCTAAATATTATAATTTTCTTGTAGTTGACTTGGTTTCATTTTACTTCCAAGAATTCTAAAGAAATAGAAAACAAAATATTGTGTCATTCAACCATCACAGGGGTCGAGAACCACTTACCTAAGTGGTCGTTTCGTGTGATATGAGTTGTCTTAGTTTGACAAAACTGACTATGTCCTTATGGAACTTGAGACATCTGACAAGGCTGTGCGTGCCTCCCTGCTTTCTATTTTCCTCCCGATCAGGAAACTACCTAGAAACCTATTGCATTATTTCATCACACCTGCTGTCTTGTCTGCTTTCATGACTCTTCTCCTCCTGCCCTTGCTAGTTTTCCTCAATAGCTTTATTACTACCATCGAGGAGACTGTAGTTAGATTATGCTTTCATTTTTTAATTTTCTGAGAGCAAGCTTTGTCATGTTGGTAATTTCTTCAAAATGTCTCACTGAAACATAGTATTTCCTGTATTACAATATTTTAGTACTTCCTCCTTGATGAGTATGTCCATAAACTGTCTTATTAATCCTTCCTATATTCTCCCATTTCTGTTGTTCAACACTTGAGATACTGTATATCAGTCCTAAAAGATAAGACTCGGAACAATTGCTATTTATTTTGGGCAAAGAAGGACCACTTAAAGAAATTCAGATCCCTTCGTATATGTCTTCTCATCTCTTCTAACCCAGAGAGTGTACAGACTAAACCTTTGCCAAATAATTCTTCCCAAATGAAATATGCAGAAGACTTTAGGACATACTCTTCACCTAACAGCAAGGCAACAAGTGAGCTGCAAGTCTACCATCTTTATTACATCATTAGCCTGTAGTGTGTTGTGCCTTTAGATAATTCACATTATTCAAAATGCATTTTTTTCTCTTTATTCCAGGATGAAGTCGTGATGATCTTAGGAGAAATAATGTTTTTAAATGAGTTCTGTGAAGCAATAGTGTTTCTCTTTGTACTAGTTTGCCAAGTCTTATCAGTATATAAAATGTCACTTTTGGTAGGGATGGCCATTGCTATCCTTATTTATAATAAGAGTAACATATTTTAAAATCCCTGTTTTTGGTGGGGGATACTGAGGATCAAACCTGAGACCTTGCATATATTACACAATTTTACCACTGAGATACCTTTTCAAGCCCCAGAAAGCAGTTTTTAAGAAATAAATAATAATTATGAATGCCCTACATTTAAAAACACTTTTCATTCTATTTTCAGATTGAAAAGTTAACTGGTCATCTCAAAGAGAAAGTAGACCAGTGCAGTGAGCTGCTGCTGTGCAAAGAGCAGCTGCAGAGGGATGTGCAGGACCGTGATGCCGAGATAGAGAAGCTGCAGTGCCGGAGGCAGGAACTGGAGCACGCCCTGCTTGTTAGTGCTGAGGTGCGCGGACCACGTGAGCTCGGTGACAGCCACACTTAGTTACAGAGTGGTGTTACCTTTCGACATTATGAAACAGTGTATATTCATAACTCTGTTTTCCTTCCAGATATAATTTGCATTCCTTGTCTGTAATACAGGAAGATTAGTTAAGCTAGAAGAGTTCATTACAATTTTACTTGTCACTTATGACCAGGAGCTATATTTTAGACTCCAGCCTGACTCCAGACTAAGATGTAATGAAGTCCTTCCCATTATTCCACAGGAGCAGAGTGAATAGAAGAACAGACCGAGAAAGCTTGGAGGCAGGCAGCTGAGAAGAGACTTCTCTTTTATCTGAGCAATGAGTTTTAAATATCAGGCAGATGGGAAGAGACTTTCGTTTTATATGAAGATTGAGTTTTAAATATCAGCAGTTTGTGTTTGATTTATGAAAAATGCATTCAAGGCTGAACACGTGTACCTTTTTGAATATTTTCAAATGTAGAATTTCCCCCCTTTTAAGTTGGAGAAATAGAGTTACTGCTAAATAAATAAAAATGTCGCAATGAGTTGTCAGGGTAATGTCTAAAGTTTTGAAAAAGTTCCTAATGTGTTTTTTAGATAAACAACCAGAAGCAGTCTGGAGGTGTAGAGATTGAGCCTGCATTATCTTTAGAAGTTCAGTTGCAGGCTGAACGGGATGCTATTGACAGAAAGGAAAAGGAGGTAAGGAGTTTCTGTTTATTTGTTATTCTGTGGTTTGAATTATTTTACATCAATTACTTTGAAAGTATCATTTGAACAGAAGGGCATTATTGTCTGAAAGCAAAGTTCCCTGGTTCTCAGTTCACTCCCTTGAAGACTAACCTTGGAGATTATAATCCGAACAGATAAGCGAATAAAGGCAGTGTTCATGGAAAGAGGACCTTGAAGCAGGAAGACATTTAGATGAAAGAGAAACCAGTGTAGTTGCTGTGGCCTGAGTGAAGAGGAGAATAGAGAGCTGGTAGTGTGGGCCACAGGAAGCTCGTGCCTCTCTGCTGCTGCCCGCAATGTGCGCAGTCTGTCACTGCGGCTCTGCTACGTCTTTGCCAGCTTCCGTAGTTGAAGTTCTCACTACTTAAAATATTTCCCCGAGAGATTATTGCCCTCCTTCATAAGTAAGGCATGTTGTTAACATAGTGGGTCGAAGTTACAGTAACTGGGATTGAGCATGGAGCTCACTGTTAGAGCGCACTAGCCCAGCTTGTGCAAGCACCTGGGATTCCCCAACATCACAAATATTAGCAATAGCCATCACCACAGGAAGAATAAGAGTCCTCCTGTCTTTCTGAATCACATCTGTCTAGGAATGGTCTTACAACGCAGTTGCTCGGGAGACTGAGGTGGGTGCAAGGACAAGGACCTGGAGTTCCCAGTCAGACTGAGAAACACAGTTAGGCCCTATGTTAAAAGAGAAGATTCATTATTATTACAAAAGCAAATTCAGCTTTCTACTTCATGTATAATATATTTAAAAGTTTTCTTTCTGGATTACATGTTAATGATGTGGATATGACCTCTCAGAAGTGTGTAGGAGTGCATGCTCTCATGCACCTTTGTGTAGAAACACAGCTCAGCCGCTGGAATCATTCCTCGGGACCTGTCCACCTCTTTTATTTTTCGAAGATTTATCTTTAGTTTTTTAATTGTGTGTGTTTCTATGAGATATGTGCTTGTGAATCTGTCCACCAGCCAGAGTACAGAAAAGGGTATAACTGCCCTGGAACTGGCGCTGCATGACATTTTGAGGCACCTAACATGAATGCTAGGGACCAAACTAGGGTCCTCTGTAAGAACTGTGTGTACTCTTAACCACTGAGTCGTATCCCCAGAACTCCATCCTTGCCTCTGTGTTTTTGAGACAGGGCATCTCTCTGGCCTGGAACTCACCCGTTAGACTGGACCTGGCTCGTCAGTGAGTCCCGGAGATCCTCCCATTTCTACCTCCCTAGAGCTAGGATTCCAAGCATGTGCTATCATGATTGGTGACTTTACATGGACGCAGTAGATCTCATGCTTGCACACCAACTGCTTTACCAAATGGGCCATCTGCCAGTCCTAAAATTGTTCAACTTACATGTTTTTCTGAGTATAATTTTTCAGGACATTAAATATATCTCAAATATTTGCTGGGTTTAAATAATATAGAAGTGTTAAAACAAGCTTTAAAAGATACAAAAATAGTTTAGATAACAGCCAAAATGATGTTCAGATATCAGCTCAAATGATGACATCTATGCAGATGAGGGTAGTTGAAAGAACCTTTCTAGAATAGCATGATCTTTCTACTGGCAGCTCATCTGACAGGTATTTATCAGAAAAGGTCTTGTTTGTTTAGGTTTTATTATTTTGTGAAAGCAAAGAGCATTTTTTATGCATAATCACTTTTCCTTATTCAAGAACTGATGTGGAGAGACTGATACTACATTAACTCAGAAGGCTAGAGAAGTAGTCCATGGCAGAGGGTTAGTCTGGGTGCATAAAATGTTGGTTTGATTCCTGCCACCACAGAAAACTAAATGCCCACCTGTATCTTAAGTTGCTTTTAAGTCATCACTTAAATAGGCATGTGGAAATCCATTCATTAAACATCTATTAAGTAGTTATAAAGTAATTGGTTAAATGATTGTTACTATCCTCAAAAAACCCATCTACACATAATATTAAAATCTTTTTTGTAGTTTGAGGACAGGTATGCTGGCACACACCTTTATTCCCAACACTATGCAGGCATATCTTTGAGTTTGAGGCTAACCTGGTCTACACAGCAAGTTCCACAACAGCCAGGGCTACATTTAAAAAAAAAAAAAAAAAAAACCTTATCTCGAAAAACAAAACAGAAAAATATAGTTTGAGCATGTTTAGGTAAACACAGCTTAGAAAACCATTTTCCTTTATTGCCATTTACATGTCTTAAACATACATCCTTTGTAAATGAAATAGAACTCTTTTCTGTTTGACAGTAGCACTTGTATGATCTGGGTTTTGTTTTTTCCCTCTCGGATAACTTTGTTCTAAAGATTTCTAACTTAGAAGAGCAATTAGAGCAATTCAGAGAAGAACTGGAAAATAAGAACGACGAGGTTCAGGAGCTCCACATGCAGCTAGAAATACAAAGAAAGGAGTCCACCACCCGTCTGCAAGAGCTCCAGCAAGAAAATAAGTTGTATCAGGTAATTAGCTTATAAAAACAACTCACGTTTTTAATACTTCGTACTTTCATAAATATTTGCTAGCAGCAACATTAGTAAGCAAGTGAAATTGAATGGGACGGGGGCTGGAGAGATGGCTCAGTGGTTAAGAGCATTACCTGCTCTTCCAAAGGTCCTGAGTTCAATTCCCAGCAACCACATGGTGGCTCACAACCATCTGTAATGGGGTCTGGTGCCCTCTTCTGGCCTTCAAGCATATACACAGACAGAATATTGTATACATAATAAATAAATATTTAAAAAAAAAGAAATTGAATGGGACTTATTTACTGCTCAACATAGACAATTGAATTCGTCATGAATAAAAATAGTTGAGATTGTTTATCAAAATATTTTCTGAATTATTGAAATACAGTATCTCATTTTAATTTTATTATATACACTATTTTTATGGGACTTAATTAAGGAAATGTTCTGAAAAATAACATGTAATGATCATATAATTATGAGTTATTTTTGTCCCTAGGATGAAATGAAAAAGCTGGAGTTTATCGTGAAAGAATCTGATCTTACACCTCTTCCAGATCAGCCTACATTATTTGGGAAATTCACACAAATAATACAAGAAAAGGACGCTAAAATTGACCAGTTAAATGAACAGTTGGCTAAAGTCCATCATCAGCTTAAACTTGCAACAACAGATAAGGAGGTGTGCCACTTCAAATTTGTTTGTCATCCAAAGCAGAAAGGATAGAGAGACAGAATGGAGATCATCTACCAGAATGTGAGAATAGCAGAGTTAGAGAGGCGAGGGCCTGAAATGCATTTAGTTTTCTATAAGGAACACAAGTGGAGTGGAAGAGAAAGTGCTAGAGCTACAGAAACCTTTAGAAGAGGACACTGAGAAAAATCAGGAAGGCAAAGAAAAAGAAAGAAGCCGCTAAGATTTTTAGATTTGCATGGTTACTTTTCAATGTGATTTTCTTTTCTTTCTACTTAAATACTCTCGGTAACTGTAGGGAAGTGAGTGCTACAGCTCTGGAGCTGCAAATATCCTGACTTATTGGGAAACCAGGCTATACTTAAAGCCCCAATAGGACAGCTCAGGTCTGGAGAAAAATCAGGAGGCCAGGCTACCTGAAGCTGGGGTGCAGTGGGGGGTGGTCTCCCCATGGGATATAGCAATCCTGCTCCTGTCCTGGAGAGCCTCTACAGCTGAGCTCTGCCCTGTTCCCCTAAGGGAATGTAGCAGAGCTATCAGCAGCCTCTTCTCTGACCCAAGAAACACTTCACTGAAGGGGAAGCCCCTGCAGAAAAGTAGAAATCTCCTCCCACTCAGCCAAAAGTTGTTACCTTTACTGCTCAGCCTTGCTCAGCCCCACCCCCACCCCAAGGGAACTTCTCAGCAAGGTTTTTTAGCACTGTCCCCTAAGGGACTTTCCAGCTAGGTTTTTATATTCTGCACCACAGATGAAGATCATCACCCAAGACTCTTTAGAGAAAAAGATTTATTTGGGAAGGAGTTCCAGGAGAGTGGCTGCCTCTGTCAGGGAGGGTCTCCAAGGGAACAGGCGGGGGGGGG
>NC_022025.1:4367489-4382348 GCF_000317375.1 Microtus ochrogaster
TGTGTGTGTGTGTGTGTGTGTGTGTGTGTGTGTGTGTGTGTGTGTGTGTGGTCAAGGGCGGAAATGCCTCTGATCTCAGGGCTAAACTGTTTTTTTGACTGCTCCTATTTAGCCTTTTGACTCTAATCTTGGGACCAGGGCATATTTCTTTAACTGGTTTCAGAGTCTGGGAATGTTTCTTTGGTCCTAGGTTCAGGGATAAAGATGTTTCTTTCCCTGGCTCAGGTCTCAGATCCAGGGCATGTTTCTTTTACTGGCTCTGGGTTCAGAGTCAGGGTCCTCAGGGTTGATTGGTTTCCTACTCCAGTTGGCCCTTTTTTTCTATTAACTCTTTACCTTTGGTCATTAAGTTAATAACCCTGGTGTTTGGTTCACATAAAGTAACTTATATATGATGAGATTTCGTGAGAATGCACTGTTCCTAAAGGAGAGGCTTTAGTTCATTTGGATTGTGAATTGTGGTTCGTGAATTTTGTAACATTCAGAGAGGCTCAGGAAGTTCCACTCTGAGACAGCAGGGGTTATTTACAGACAGAAGTCCCAAGTAACATACAGTGGGGGCTTGAAAGGTTGTGGCTAAGGCTTTGGGGTGATCCGATGGATTGCCTGGAGCCCAGCTGCTCATGATTGGCCGCATGAGACTTAGCTGTTTCATTACTCCCATGTTAGGCTCTTAATTTGCTTACATACTGTAGGAGATGCAATTCCCTACACTAGAACAAAAGCTATAGACAGATTAAATTTTGTTAAACTCTGTAATTATTATCATTAGAGTAACAAGTGCAGAATACGTTCTGTGGTCTTCAAATATGATATCTGTCCCATCAGTAAAGTTATTCACTGAAACAGAAGAAATATAAAAAATATTACATTTAAGCTGTATTCTCTGGGACTTGTGTGGGATTCTCTGCCTTAATTTCTTTCTAGTACATATGCTTTGTCATCATCCCTTTTAAGAACTGATTCACATTAATATTTCACTGAATTAATGTGGGAACTTCATTAGCTCTTAGAAATTGTATACCTGGTGAGATTTCATTTTTCATAGAAAAAAAAATTGTGTTGGAGATCTGTATGTCTTCTTAGGTAAAGATCTGAAACCATAGCTGATTCTTATTATACAAAATATAATACAAAGAATTTTAGTTTCTCAGTTGTTTACAGTCTAAAGTAATAGAAATGTAGTGTTTGTAATAATTTCTATTGCAAAGGGTAATAATTTTACATATGGGATTTCCCCTACCAGCATTTGGAACCACTTTACTATGTGTACTAAATATTAAAATGACAGTAAGACTACTTTCCACCTTCAGCATCTAAAAAATATCTTAGTCAAATCTGGCACTCTATGAGAAATAAGATATAAATTTGAAATTATTGGATCCAATGAAGTATTTGAATATATGCATTCATATACATACATACATATGCATATACATATATATTATTGACATGATTGACCATCAGTCTCAGAAAATTGCTCTTATTATCTTCATATAAAGTGATGGTTCTGAAAACATCCTCGCTGATTTAACAAGCACTGGCCATTTGTCTTCTGAGTGTAGGCAGTCATCCTAAGTGAATGTGCATCACGGTTAGGAGTGCTCTGGACAGCCACTGATGGTTTCTTTCCAGTCTCCCTCAGACAAGTGCTGAGGGAGAGACCATCAACATTTGGATGAACATGAAGCTCTTGGAGCTGAATCAATGTCTCACAAAGAACTAGCCAGTTATAAAGAGACAGAAATATTTGATGGCAAGCTTTTGGTAAGATGACCAAAATAATTCCTAATTCATCTGTTCTACCTATCTTCAGTTCCTCTCAATCGGTTCCCTAGGTCTATACCTTAAACATTAGTGATATAGGGAAAGGCCTGTTTTGAATTTAAAGAAAAATCTGTTGTTATCATTTCTTTACCTATGCCTCCTTTGGAAAACTGGTTGAGAGGATGCTTTTAATCTGTACTCTGTGATAAAGATGTGTATTAAACAGAAACAAAGATCCCATAAGAACAAAAACGGAAAATACAACTTCACTACTTTGTGATCTGATCATAGTGTGTAAAAAGTGTTTGGAAACTGAAGCCTTTGGTTGATTTTCCTGTTCCAGTGCAAATGAGCATTGAAGCATGAACTGTGCTCTCCCTGTGTTCATCATTTGATGTCTTTGATTCTCCCTTAACTATATCAGAAAATAGATGAATGAGTCATTGGGTCTGATTTTCAAGCCGTGTATTTTCTGTTCTTGTCTTCTGTAATTAGGCATCCTCCACTCCTGGGATGACATATTCTAATGCTCACCAAACTAGAGAAACATGTTCAAGTGGTAAGTTGCATAACTCTGGAATATTTAAACAAATAGAATAGTTTTGTTTCAAACTGTTGCTTTGCATATGCATGCACATGTGTAATTACAGAGGCTGTTTTCTTAATTCTAGATTCTGATTCTGAACTGGACCAGGCATTTGACATAGCATCAGAAGGTCAAGAAGAATGTGAAAGTTCACCTGTAGTTCCAAAGGTAGTGAAGGTACTGGAGACAAAAACCCCTTCGTTAGCTTAGCTAGTGTCATCTCCACGCTGAACAAGGAAGTGTGCTTGAAGTTACGCAGAAAGGTCCTCTACAGAGAAAGAATTGCATAGTTAAAAGTATCCGTGGAAATCTATTTCACGTCATTTCCTAAGCTCCATAGATAGTAGAGTTGAATGTTGTACAGATCATTCTTCTGGCACACCTCTTGTAGCCTGCCTTCAGTCAGATTTTCCCAACCATGTGACCAAGTCAGTTGAATGCTTTGAGGTCATTTAGAGCCATGCACCACTCAGCTTGCCAGACTTAACCTTTAAGAAAAAGAATGTAACCAATATTAGTATTCCTTACGCTTCTCATGTAATTGACTTTTACAAGCTAAACTGAACATGAAGTTTTAAACTGTGTTCCCTATTTCTCCCTTGTAATCCCTCTCTGACACTGACTCAGTATGTGTATGTGTCAATTTTGGTCACAAAGTCTACAGTCCCTGCTGAAGCAAGGATGTTGAAAGCAATGAATGACCCAAAGAAATAACCTGTGAGCTTAGGACAATGCATTTGTTTGTGGGTTTGTTTGTTCAGGGTCCATTAAGTCAGAAAATCACCTTCTTCCCTTATAAAAAATTTAAGACAAGTTCCTCATTCCTTTCCATACCACACTTAATGTGCTGTACAATAAGTAGAGAGGGTGGTCCTTTGTTAGGGCATTGGGCTACTCTTAAACTCTTAATTACATGACATTGAGAATCATTGACTTCTGGAGCAGTATCACACCATATGTGTATTTATATATGCGTGTGTGTGTGTGTGTGTGTGTGTGTGTGTGTGTGTGTGTGTAACCAACCCAGTTTTATTCTCCATGTTTTTGTTCGCCAAGAACATGAAAGCAGTCTCGAAATGCAAGTTATTTCCCACATTATTTCTTTTGGTCAAATCAGTGACTAATCACTAAGTATAGAACGAGTGTGTTGGCCAAATAGAGGAAGGAACTTAGAAGTGCAAGTTATGAGCAGACAGATTGTTAGGATTCACTCACCACTCCACAGCAAGCAGACATCTGAAATGTTGGGGTCCAGTTTCCTGTCTACAGTGGTCTTCAGTTGAGGTTGATGGAGTGCTTGTTTGACTATGCATGTCTTATTTTTCAATCTTTGAAGTCATAATTTTGTCTTTGATACTTTATTTTCTAGGGATTATTGAGAGCTGTCCATACCGAGGGCATACAGATGCTTTCAATTGCGGACCTTCCCGATGATGATGGACAGGATCCTTCAAAGGTATTGTAGCTCCTTGGAGACCTGGGAATTCTGGGGCTGGAGTATGGGAGACACAAGATGAAACCTAAAATCTCCTGATTTTCAGTAACAAAATGTTCATAGAATAAAGAGAATGTGTAAAAAGCTCAGAGAAGCTGACATGAAGGCTTTCTTACTGGCCAAACATTTAATATATCAAACTATTTGGGTGAGATAGCAGACACCTTTATTTCTAACATTCAGGAGGCAAAGAAAGGCAGATCTCTGAATTCAAGGCTACTAGCCTGGTGTTGTGTGACAAAACTTGTCCTGGGGAGACCTACACACATGTATGTCCCACCCTCACCCCACCCCCAGAAAAGAAAAGAAAAAAAAGATTTAAAAAAAAAAAACAACTAAATGATATTGATAGATTATGAAGCAGAGTGAAAAAAAGAATTCCTGAGATCATATTCATCAATAGATAAATTAAAATAGCATGGTAGAATGTTCTAGAAGGAGCCATTTAATTAAAGAATTCTTTATTAAGCATGATTTTTTTTAATCAAGTAACGAACAGTGATGGATGCTAAAGTTAGTGTGGAAATGTTGTTATATGATATTTGCATAATTGTGAAATACCTCTCCAGAAGATACCTTCCACTGTAGAGTGGAGAGACCCTGCACACACCTCTCTGTAGTGGCGTAAATGAACTGCAGACAGAAATTATAATAAAATATTCAGCTTTAATTAGGAAAAGACTCACAGAACCGAAGTTCCCACGGAGAACAGGAAAGCAGAAGGGAAGGGGGGGAGCACTCACAATATTTATTAGTAAAAAATATCCTCAGGGGACCCCGCCCTACAAGCAAGGTGGCTTCCCCAACAACTCTGAGTTAAAGCAGTCAGTCTAGCAGTGATGTCAGCTTGCTCCTGGTGGGAAGGACACAGCACTGTTGTTGTGCTACCTTTAAATTAAGAAGCAAACAGAAAAGCACAGACAGTGAGTGCTAATGGAGAGGCAGAGAGGCTGCATCATGCAATAATGCGGGAAGAATGCCGTAGGAGAGCAATTCTGGCAGCTAGGGAGTTACACATGCTTTTATCATGCAGCCTAGCAGCCACTCACACCACAAGTCAGACAGAAATGAAAGCCTGAATCTTGTTAAGAACCTATGTATAGGCTGGAGAGACAGCTTGGCAGTTAGCAGCCCCTGTTGCTCTTGCAGAGAACCCTGGTTCTCTTCCTAGCACCCATATAGTGGTTCGCAGCCATCTGTAATTCCACTTCCAAGGGATCCATTGCTCCACTGCCTCTTTCGACCTGTTCGCACCAACCACACATGCTGTATACATGCAAGCAAAACACTAACACATAAAAGGGAATGAACCATTTTTTTAAAAAAAAAAATTAAGCTATACATAAGTATTCATAAGTTTTATTTGTAATTGTTCCCAAACTAAGAACAAGCCATTTATCCTCCAGTGGGAAATGGACCAGCTGTGGTACATCCTTCCAATGAACTACAACCCAGTAGGGGCTGGAGAGATAGTTCAGGCGTTAAGAGAACTGGCTGTTCCAGAGAACCTGGTTCAGTTCCCAGCATGGCAGCTCACAGCTGTGTATAACATCAGTTCCAGGGATACACTGCCCTTTCTGGTTCTGCAGGATCCTGCATGGTTTAGGGCACATGAGCTCACACAATCACACACATACACATAAAGTAAAAGTTAATTAATTCTTAAGAAGAGAATACAAAAGATGCTCAGGGGGCTGGAGAGATGACTCAGAGGTTCCAAAGGTCATGAGTTCAATTTCCAGCAAGCACGTGGTGCCTCACAACCATCTGTAATGGGGTTTGGTGCCCTCTTCTGGCCTTCAGGCATATACACAGACAGAATATTGTATACATAATAAATAAATTTTTTCAAAAAAGAAAACAGCTCAGTAGCTGAAAGACAAGCTATTGATGTCCTCAATATTCTGTATGCTATGTAAACTTTCTTAAAATGATAAAATTATAGTGATAAAGAACAGATATGAGTTCTTGCGTGAGCTGAGGCTGGGGAGAAGCTGTGATTTCAAGACAAGTCTTTGCTGAGGTAGTTCTGTGCTGTGACTATGGCAGGGCTCATGAAATTAAACCCTGTACAAGGGATGAAATTTCCTAGTGCTGGATACCGAGAAAACAGCATGCATATTAAAGCTAGTGGAGCTTAAACGATGCTGTTAGCCTCCTTGTTGACAGGGTGCTGTTTTCAGTTGTGTGGGGTGTTATCAATGCAGGAAGCTAGCTGAGGAGATCAAGAGCCTTGGCTTAAATTAGTACAAAATAGGATTTTTTTTATTGAAGAACATAGGACAAATTAGCCTGTGTTCTGCAGACGTTTCAAGGTCCCAAAAGACTGGCTGGTACCACTTTTCTTTTTTCTAAGGACATTTGGTGGAAATTTCTGTAAGTTCCCTGTGTTAGATAGTGTAGTAATGTTAATTATTCTTGCTAAGGATATTGTGGCTGTGTAGAATGTTTCTGGACCAGAGAGATGGCTCTACAGTTAAGGGCATTAGCTGCCAAACCTAATGACCTCAGATGTCTGACCCCTGAAGCCCACAGGGTAGGAGGAGAAAACCAGTCTCCACAGACTGTTCTCTGACTACCACATGCCCACTAGGCACAAGCACGGGCACAGACACACCCAGCAAGTAAGTAAATAAATAATAAAAATAAGAATGTTCCTGTTTTCTAGAAAATGCATAGCAATAGTTAGAGGTTAAGGTCCATCTGTCTGCAACAGACCCTCACAGATAATTTTTTGGACCAAAAAAAAAAAAGAGAGAGAGAAATCTTAATGAAACAAGTTTAGTATGTAGGTTCCATTCTTTCTTATTCAGACTTCCTGGTTGGTAATTCCATTATCTCTACACCACTCCCCACTTAATTTTTCAATCTCCTTTGTTACAGGGCACTGAGTATCAAGTGTCTATGGAATGTGTCCAGAGCAGAGAAGAAGAAGCTGACACTGCAAGCCAAGGTGTGTGCATGCCAGGTGCTGTGATCCCATAGCTGAAAACATTGGCTTTGGTGCCCTCGGAAATGTTTCTGCTCGGGCACCTTCTCTTCGTTTTCAGACACAAAGGAAATAGTCCATATTCTTAGTATTAGGACTAATGATTGTCAGGTTGTTTTCAAACAGCTCTATTTCATTAAGATAAACAGGTACTGCATTGATATGGTTCAGCTCATCGGTTTATTTTCTTTATTGTAAAACTATTTTTTTTTGAGAAAAGTCTTTTGACCCTCTTAAGATATCTATCTAAAATAAAAGGGAATCCACAATAAAAGTAGCTGCTTATTTTGAATCCTCTGCTTACAAAAATGTAATGTATAGCATCCATACAGAAAATTACAAAATTCAGATGCACACTATAACAAATTATAAAATGAGTATGTGGGAACATTACTTAACTGACAAGTGGAACTTTCCCAAGAGCCTCTCACATGCTCTTCCATACTAAGGTGATCATTTCCCTGGGGTTTTTTTTTTTTCCTACTACTTTATAAATTCCTAGACTGTATATGTTTATAAAGTTTTCCTAGTTTTGAACTTTATCAATCTGTGGATATGTTGTATCTTGTTTCTTCACATTTATATGGCATCCTTCCAAGTTTCTGTGACTATCTCTAAGGTAGCTTTTGTTGATATGGAGAGTTATCTCCATAACTGTATGTGCAAATTCTGTGTCTGACCCTTTGGTCATTTCTGTTGTTAGCTGTCGGATTCAGGGCTACAGACAGTCCTCTGAGATTTCTAAGACACATGGACACTTTCCCAGCCTCCTAGGAAGTGAATCACTAGGCCATGGGATGTGTATCTTCAAATTTATTAGATAATGCCAGATATTTTATTTAGTTCTTGAGAGGTGGTCAAGTACCCCAGGCTGGCCTCCAGGTTTGTGTATGTAAGGGTGATCTCGAGCTTCTGGTCCTCTTGTCTCTACCCTCCCATGTCAGCACAAGTGACACGTTTGCAATACCTTGCCTTGCCCAAAATTTGGAAAACAGTCCTTCAGTGTGGCCCTCACTAGCAAGGTATGAATGTTTTGCTGCTTAACATCTTTGCCTACAGCTGGTGTTGTCAGACATGTTGCCTGTGCTGTGCACATGTGTCATGTCCCCTTTTCATATGGATACAGACTAGCTGGAGTTTCCTTCTGGGTGGGCCTTAGGGTTACTTTCCCACTTCTCAGTAAAGACATGCTTCAGTCAAGCTAGTTAGAGAGGAGCCTCATCACGTGTGGAGGACACTTGCTACATCTTTAGTAACTGTGTTTCATATAGTTTAAAGACAGCACAGGTTTGATGTCACCACAGAGCTTCACCTGTCTGGGCAGGATTAAAGAGTGGATTTTATCTAAAAGAAACTGAAAAAAATAGCAAGAATAATTGGATGATTGTAGTGATTGTCCCATGAGTAACTCCTGTGAATGTTGTGTATGGCTGTCAGAAAGCACTGGGAATTTTCACTATCAATGGTTGGCACTCCAAGTCAACAAATACACAAGCTCCTATCTACAGAATTTTATGAGCATTTAAAGTTGTTTGTTCTAAATCTTGCATCTATTAGTGCATTGTTATATTTTTGTCATTTTCATGTGTTTTTAGTTCTGATGCCTCTCCCCCCACCCCCCAGCACTCTTAAGAAAAAGAAATATTCATATAAATTACCAGTTTGAGGGACTGGGTGCACTTGATGATTTTTTTGTAGTAATCTCCTGAATTATGGATTAGTTCTTAAGCAAAATACCAGTCACACATGAGTTGCTGGGCCATCTTTTAATGCCTGTCCCTTTCCCTGTAGAACTCCTGGACTGCAGTATGCAGCAGTCTGGCAAGCTGGAGACAAAAGAACAACCATGTGGCATGAAAGACCAAATGGCCAAGCTACAGGAACAGCTGAGTTCAGAAAAAACAGTGGTTTCAAAATTAAAATATGCCCTTTCACGGACACAGCTGGAGCTAGAAGCCACCTTGAAGGTCCAGCATAAACACATAAAGGACCTGGAAGCGTTCAGGTATACCGGGCTGCTTTAGTTTGACGGTCAGAGGAAGAATTGTACTGACTTGTCATAACCGTTATACACATGGTACACACAGAAGCAGCAAGCATTGAATTTAAATAGCAAAAGAATGAAGAGAGCAAGAAAATTGATTGTTCTTCCCAAATTTAAAATGTGATCATTTTGGCTTCCCTCTGCTATGACTTCTGTCCTAGTCAACAATTATTAGATATTATTTTGGCATCTATCTTAACCAATTACTGATGTTGATTTCACACACAAAAATGCATATGATTTCTATGTGCCGTAAAAGACAAAAATGTTATATAGTATCTTTCTGGCACTGAATTGAGTTACTATTTACCATAGTAAATAAATTACACTATTAGAGATAACCATTCACTTGAAGTGAACCAGTCAATAAGCCTTGACTAGACACACTGTGGCTACTTTATAATATGCCTCAGTCTTGGAGTGCAAGCTCCTTGTTGTGGTGATACTGTTCACCAAGATAATGTTGAGTTCATGTTTTCTAATTTAGGCTCAAAGTTCAAGATAAAGTAGATGACGTTCATTTACCGACTGATACATTAGAAAATGAACAGATGAAATCACAAGAACTTCAGTGTGCTTTAGCAACAGAGAAAGCCAAGTCAGGCCACAGCGAAGAGCAGGATGAAGAACTTAAGGTATTGTCTTTATTATCATGGAGGATTCTAAGTTATAAGGCTTGCTCTGTCCAGTTGTCAGTCTTCTCCTTTAAAAGGTGTAAGTTGTTAATGCTGTCTTTGATATTGTTGCATAATTGTCTAGACCATAATAGAAGGAAAAGTTAATGTGATACTGTGTGTTTCCTTCCCTAACCTTCCTCCTACCAGGGATTGCAAGGCCCCTTCCCTGGCAGCTGAGTGCTCTATAACACACAGATCTCCTGTCTGCCCTTATTTCTGCAGTGTCACTCGTGGACCTGTGAGTTCCAAAGGCTGTCCTTCTGTCTTTGCTTGCAGTTCACTGGGGTAGACGCTCCTCCTTCCCTGCTGTTTTGATTAATATTCCTATTTTAGGGTATTTTTTAAATAATCTGAGCTTCGGTATTTCTGGATTTGACCTGTTCTCTGTACTGTTTATTGCTGCCTTTGCTTGCCTTTTTAACACACACACACACACACACACACACAGAGATTCTAAATTTTGCATATGAGTTTTAGCTCCATGTGCATCTGTGCACCATGTGCATACATTAATGGAGGAGGTCAGGTGATGGCATTGATCCCATGGGACTGGAGTTACAGCCATCTGTGACCTGTCTGGGAACTGAACCCAGTCTTCTGAAAGAACAGCCATTAACCACGGAACCCCCTCTCCAGCCAACCCAGCAAACTTTTTAATGACTATATGCATGGGGCAAAGTTTGCTCAATGAACATCAGAAAGCAAAGGAGCAGCTATCTCAGATTCTCTATAGACATCTGGCCATTTTGCAATAGGGTCCTTCTTTCCAAAAGACTGAGACAGTAGAATTCAGTTTCTATCACATGCTATCAGAAATCCACATTGCAGAAAAAAGAAGTATGCCGCCAAATCTTACCATTTTTTGCACATTTCCTTTTTAAACTCTAGTTTTTAAATTAATCTTCTAAGTAATCAGCTTCATTATGGCATTCCACCCATGCGCCGTTCTTGTTCTCATTCGGTGCCCTCTCGGTGCCTTCTCACGC
This sequence comes from Microtus ochrogaster, assembly GCF_000317375.1. Taxonomy (NCBI): domain Eukaryota; kingdom Metazoa; phylum Chordata; class Mammalia; order Rodentia; family Cricetidae; genus Microtus; species Microtus ochrogaster. The sequence goes on from NC_022025.1 coordinate 4,378,034, forward strand.
TCCCTGCCCGTCCTCCAGCTCTTCTCTACCTCCCCACACAGACTTCTCTTGGGTGTTTTTTATTTTATTCTTTTTTAATTAAAATTTCCACCTCCTCCCAGCCTCCCATTTCCCTCCCCCTCCTCCCACCCTTCTTCCCCTCCCCCCACTCCTCTAGAATGGATGAAGAAAGTGTGGAACATCTACACATTAGAGTACTACGCTGCGGTAAAAAACAATGACTTCTCAAATTTTGCATGCAAATGGATGGAAATAGAAAACACTATCCTGAGTGAGGTAACCCAGACCCAAAAAGATGAATATGGGATGTACTCACTCATAATTGGTTTCTAGCCATAAATAAGGGTCACGGAGACTACAATTGATGAACCTAAAGAAACTAAATATAAGAAGGTGAACCAAAGGAAAAACTCATAGTTATCCTCTTGGCTATGGGAAGTAGACAAAATTGCCTGGGAGAAAATTGGGATCTTGGGGGTGGGGTGGGAGGGGGGTAAGGGTCGAGGGGAGAGATAAGGGAGAAGAGGAGGATGGGGGGAACTTGGGGAAAAAGGAGGATTGGGATAAAGGAAGGTTGGATAGGGGAGCACGGAAGCACAATTCTCTTTGGTTTTTTGTTTCGTTGGTTGGTTTTTCAAGATGGGGTTTCTCTACATAGCTGCTCTGGAAGTCGTTCTGTAAATGAGGCTGGCCTTGAACTCAGAGATCTGATGTGGAATTCCCCTGTGTATGCTATGAATATGTTTTATTACTATTGGTTAATGCCAAAGGCTTAGCAGAGTAAAGCCAGGCAGGAATTCAGAACAGATATAGAGTGTAGGCAGAGTCAAGAGAGATGCCATTTAGCTTCAGAAGGAGAAGGACACACCAGAATTTTACCTGGTAAACAGCCTCGTGGTGATGCACAGAATAATAGGTATGGCTTAATTTAAGATGTAAAAGCTAGCTAGGAATAGACTAGAGTCACTGACCAAACACTGTTGTAGTTAATATGGTTTCTCTGTTATTACTTGGGTCTGGGTGGCCGGAAAATGAACGAACAGTGTCCAAACAGTCTCCGTCTACAAAAGATCCATCTGCTTCTGCCTCCCGAATGCTGGGATTAAGGCATGCACCACCACCTCCCAGCAACCCCTCTGTGTTCTAATTTCACATCCATTCCATGCCGTCTCTTCCTCTCTCAAGTTGACCTCCTCCCCATGCCCATGGTTCTTCTCTGCTTGTCATGACACTGAAGGACAGCTGTTTGCTTGTGCTGTTATCTATAAGTACGTAAACATCTAAAAATGTGTTTTATTAATATATTGCAAAGGTAGCATAAGAACATACATATTTTAAAGATAGTAATTTGAAGAAATGTACTCTGCTTTATATTTAGCTGGAGAAGGTTGTGTTTATATCCTTGATGCAAGCAAGCCATTTGGCTGTCTAAATAATTCCCTCTATGTACTGGATAACAATTCTGTCTTTAATTACCAAGTGCTTTCATGTTGCTGCAAAGTCATGGTTATATACTTTAACAGTATTTTTAATATTAACATGTTCATCTCAAGGATCTCAGATTCATTCTGGAGGACCAGAAACAGAGGAATATACACTTAGATACACTTCTGGGACAACAAAAACAACTATTAGATGATCTACAGGAAAAAATGGAGTCACAGAAAATATTACATAATGCACAGTTATCAGAAGAACAAGGCCGGAACATAATGCTCCAAGTTCTTCTAGAATCTGAAAAAGTTAGAATTCGGGAGTTAAAGGAGAGCTTAGACAAGGAGCGAGAGCTGCATGCCCAGCTGAAGAACAGAGGTGATGACCTGCAGCCCCAGCCAGTCGTCCCTTCTGCGGAGCTACTTCAGTACCTACAAGAACAAGTAGAGGAAAAGCAAAAGCGCATAATCGAACTTGTAAATGAATCTCAAAAATATAAACTGGATTCTTTGGAAACTAAATATCAGATGGAAAAGGACAGGCAGATTCATCAGAAAACCTTGCAGCTAGAAAAAGAAGCAAACAACCTGGGCCAGAGAAAAATGGAGGAGCTTCAGGGCAAAGTGGAGGAGCTTCAGCTCCAACTAGAAGAGAAAAGACACCAGGTACACAAGCTTGACCTCGAGGGAAAACGACTACAAGCGATTATGCAGGAATTCCAAAATCAGGAGCTAGGGCAGGAGGAAAAACGGAGAAGTAAGCGACTCGTATATCAGAATATTAATGAGGTAAATGTTTGTTTCTTTTCCCATATGTATGAAGGCAGGAGAGACAGGTCAGTAGGTCATATCTGCAGACCTGCTCTCTGACCTCTGGATGTACCTTGTGGCATGGGTGCATATAGACACACACACAGTGATAACATTATTTTAAAGTTATAACTAATTTTAATATGTAACAATAATCTTAATATTTTATAATATTTTAAAATACTTATGTTCAAATCATCCCAAAAACGGTGTCTGTAGAATTTTATTTGAAATATGTATAGTAATTTTGTTCCCTCAAGAAAGTTATTAAGATAATGATAACTTGTTTCTTGAGTCTGTTTGTGGGAAATCTTGTCCCATCCCTTTACTCTGAGGTAATGTCTGTCATTGAGGTTGACGTGTATTTCTTGTATACAGCAGAAGGCTGGATCCTGTTAGTGTCCATTCTCTTAGCCTGCGTCTTTTACAGATGAATTGAGTCCATTGATATTGAGAGATATAAATGACCAGTGATTGCTAATTCCAGTTATTTTTTTGGTGGTAGTGTTTGTGTGTTTTCCTTCTTTGGGATTTCCTGGTATGAGGCTATTTGTTGCCTGTGTATTTTTGGGTGCAGTTAGCTTCCTTGGGTTAGTGTTTTGTTTCTAGTACTTTGTGTAGTGTTATTCCTGTCCAGTTCCCACAGTCATTAAGTCCCAAAGAAATCAAACAGAGATCTACACTAATCATAAACTGATTGGCCCACTAGCTCAGGCTTCTTATTAACTCTTATAACTTATATTAGCCCATTATTCTTATCTGTGTTATCCACATGGCTCAGTATCTTTTTCAGTGGCATAGTCACATCTTGCTTCTTCGGTGTCTGGACAGGACTGCCGAGGAATGGGCTTCCCCCTTCCCAGGATTCTCCTGTTCTCATTGACCCACCTCTACTTCCTGTCTGGTTGTCCCACCTATATTTCCTGCCTGGCTACTGGCCAATCAGCGTTTATTTAAAACATAATTGACAGAATATAGACAATTGTCCTGCATCAGTGTCAGGCTGGGTTTGTGAAAAATTTGGTTTTGTCATGGAGTATCTTGTTTTCTCCATTGATGGTGAAAGAAAGCTTTGCTGGGTATAGTACTCTGGGCTTGCATCCATGGTCTCTTAGTGTCTTAGTGAGAAATGGGGTGTAATTCTGATAGGTCTGCCTTTATATGTTACTTGACCTTTTTCTTTGCAGCTCTTAATATTCTTTCTTTATTCTGTATGTTTTGTGTTTTGATTATTATATGGCGAGGGGATTTTTTTTTTTGATCCAGTCTATCTGGTGTTCTGTATGCTTCTTGTACCTGCTTTAGGTTGGGAAAGTTTTCTATGATTTTAAATATATTTTCTGTGCCTTTGAGCTGGAGTTCTTCTCCTGCTTCTATTCCTTATTATTCTTAGGTTTGGTCTTTTCATGGTGTCCCAGATTTCCTGAATGCTTTGTATTAAGAAATTATTAGATTTAACATTTTCTTTGACTAATGACTAATATTTCCTCTATGGTGTCTTCATCATTTGAGATTCTCTCTTCCATCTCTTGTGTTCTGTTGGTTATGCTTGCCTCAGTAGTTCCTGTTCATTTACCCAGATTTTCCATTTCCCGAATTCTCTGTTTGTGTTTTCTCTATTGCCTCTATTGCAGTTTTCTAGTCTTGAACTGCTTACTCACCTGTTTGTTTCTTCTTAGTTTTCTTGACTTTCTTTAAAGGAAATTTACTAACTTCCTTCAATTTTTTGTCTTTTCCTCCTTCTCCTTAAGGGAATTTTTCACTTCCTCTTTTAGGGTCTCTATCATCTTCAGAAAGTTATATTTAAATTTTCCTCTGCTGCCTCTGGATTAGAATGACCAAGTCTTCCTGTTGTATGACCACTGGGTTCTGGCGTTACCACATTGCTTTTTAGGTTATTGAATGAATTTTTGCATTGATGCCTACCCACCTCTTCCTTCAGTTGGTACTGACTGCTTCTTTGCCTCCTGGTCCAATCCTTGAATTTGCTGTCTGTGTCTTAGGGAGCTGCTCTTAATCTACTCTGTGCAGTCACTGTTTGTGTCTCAGGAAGCCGCTGAGGTCTCTCTTGG
>NC_022025.1:4382764-4385050 GCF_000317375.1 Microtus ochrogaster
CTGCAGCCTCTTGGTCCTCTGTGTGCAGCTGCAGCCTCTTGGCCCACTGTGTGCAGCTGCAGCCTCTTGGTCCTCTGTGTGCAGCTGCAGCCTGTAGTTCAGAGTTCCTCTGAGGTAGCAGGGGATGAGAGGTGAGTTTCCCCTCAAGAAAGAAAATGAAATGTTGCTCATTTGTGAGTATTTTTTTTTTTCTGTCCAAAATTGCCAGGAAGCCACCTGGAATGTTACTGACGACCGAACTAGAAACTGGGTTCTTCAGCAAAAAATGGAAGAAACCAAAAACACAAGCTATGCAAAAGTGATTGAAACGAATGGAGGAGCAGTCGTCTCTTATAATGATGTACACGTTATCAGACAGAAACTTCAGCATTTGGCTACGAAACTTCAACTACACATAGCCCAGAAAGCCTGTAACAGGTTAGCCTTCTGCCTGCTCTATAGAAATGATACTCTTGACAGATCAGGCAGGAGTGAGAAAATGTTGGATTTTGTTTTTGTTTTCTTTTATTCAGACAACATCTCACTATGTCGCTCTGGCTGGACTAGAATTCACTCTGCAGACCAGGCTGGCCTCGAACGTGTAGAACAACCTGTCTGCCTCTGCCTCCTGGGAATAAAGGCATGCAACACCACACCCATACCAAAAAAGAAATATTTTAAAGATAATGCATGTCTGCATTAGATGGTGTTCTTTAGCAGGGCTAACCTGTCTGGAAACAACTACTCCTTGAACCAGAAAGGGGTCATATTTAAGAGTAAACTGACAAGTGAAACAGAGCATCCTTCGCTGCTTGTGTGTGTTAGTGACGCAGACAGAGCGGTCTTAGCCTCTAGAGTGTGTTAGTGACACAAACAGCAACCCTAGTCACTAGTGTGTATTAGTACAACAGGCAGAGTGTCTCTAGCCTCTAGTGTGTGTTAAGAAGTGTTATTGCGAGATCTGTTTTGACTTTTTGTCTTTTTTATAAAGACAAGAGTTTGAAGTATCGGATGAGGATGTTTTAAATTGGGTTCGAGAAAGAATTGATCGACTTATTTTGCGAGTACAACGACTAACTAGCTGTCCACATAATGAGGTAAGACTTTTTAAAATTCTCTGTAGAGACAACAAATATCAAGTGAAATTATCCTCCATCCAGGCCTAGGAATGTGTGCATCCAAATGGACTAGGGTCCCAAAAAGCCAGTACATGCAGTAGAAACAAGTCCCAGTGCCATTATGGCTCCTCAGTCAGCCCCCATTGTCAGCCACGTTCAGAGAGTCCGGTTTGATCACATGCTCCATCAGTCCCAGTCCAGCTGGATTTGGTGAGCTCCCATTAGAACAGGCACGCTGTGTCAGTGGGTGGACCAATCCCTCATAGTCCAGACTTCCTTGCTCATTTTCTCCCTCCTTCTGCTCTTCAACTGGACCTTGGGAGCTCAGTCCAGTGCTCTGATGTTGGTCTCTGTCTCTATCTCCATCCGTCACCAGAAGAAGATTCTATGGTGATATTCGAGATATTCATCAGTGTGACTATGGAACAAGGCCAGTTCAGGCACCCTCTCCTCTGCTGTCCAAGGACCTAACAGGGGACATCCCCATGGACACCTGGGATCCCCTCTAGAGCCAAGTCTCTTGCCAACCCTAAAATGGTTCCCTTAATGAAGATATCTTCTTCCCTGCTCCCATATCCACCCTTCCTCCATCTCAACCATCCTACTCCTCCAAGCTCTCCCCAGTCCTTCCCTTCTCTCTACCCCTCTCCCTTTTCCCCCACCCCACCCCCATGCTCCCAACTTTTGCCCGGCGATCTTTTCTGCTTCCAATTTCCAGGAGGATCTATATATGTTTTTCTTTGGGTTCATCTTATTATTTGGCTTCTCTAGGCTTGTGAACTATAGGCTCAATGTCCTTTGTTTATGGCTAGAGTCCACTAATGAATGAGTACATACCATACTCATCTTTTTGGGTCTGGGTTATCTCACTTAGTATAGTATTTTCTGTTTCCATCCATTTGCATGCAAAATTCAAGTTGTCATTATTTTATACCGCTGACTAGTACTCTAATGTGTAGATGTGCCACACTTTCTTTATGCACTCTTCCATTGAGCGGCATCTAGGTTGTTTCACTCTCTTAAAGTCTGTTTTTCCTCGTCTTCTGTGCCAGTGCTCTCCCTCACCTGCTCTGCCAGCTCTGCCTGCTCCCTCCCCTGCTCCAGCCAGCTCTGCTCCCTCCCCTGCTCCAGCCAGCTCTGCTCCCTCCCCTGCTCTGCCTGCTCCCTCCCCTGCTCCAGCCAGCTCTGC
>NC_022025.1:4385195-4386988 GCF_000317375.1 Microtus ochrogaster
CCTGCTCCAGCCAGCTCTGCTCCCTCCCCTGCTCTGCCTGCTCCCTCCCCTGCTCCAGCCAGCTCTGCCTGCTCCCTCACCTGCTCTGCCTGCTCCCTCACCTGCTCCCTCACCTGCTCTGCCTGCTCCCTCACCTGCTCCCTCACCTGCTCCCTCACCTGCTCCAGCCAGCTGTCTGCTCTGCAGTTGCTATGCTTTTCTGTGACTCCAACTGTGAACCTCCCCGTTCCCTCAGCATGAGCTCTCCTGCTCTGTCCAATTGTTGCTTGAGGTTCTGGGGCTTAGGTGGACAAAGTGACAAGAATTTTGACCTGTGGACTGTTTTGATATAGGCCTTTTTTCTTAACCTGTGGCCCAGGCTTCTATTTTCAGCTAGCTACTAGACATATTTGTGTCAGGAGGTCACAGACAGAATCAAACCTAAACATTGTTTTCTCTCCCACCTTTCTTCCTCATGCCCCTTTTCTGGTTCTGATATCACTCAGTGTGGAAAGCCGAAAGTCACCATAGACCATATCCTTCACTCTTACCTGTACATGGAAGCAGTCACAGGCTATGGAAATGTCCACTCCTGTGCCCTTCCTCTCTGTCCTGTTCTGTAACCTGTTACAACTCCTATCCATACTAGCAGGTACCATGGATGTTCACCTTCCATGTGCTGTTCTACGTTACACTGCTGCCAAAGCTGTAAATTCTGTTTGCGGTGTCCCCCCCCCCCCCCCCGTCACATCTTCCTTGGCTCGCTGTCACCTTGTTTAGGTCTGTCATCATAATATGCAGCAACACTTAGTTTGACAAAGCATCTGCAGGCTCCTTCAGAGCGGCGCTCTTGTGTGAGCTTCCAACCTTCTATGCTCCTCCTGCTTCCTGTGTCCTCCCAGCTGTCTCCAGCCTGGCAGATTTCTACTATTACCGAGCACGAGTTCATGGACTCTGTTGGTGTCAGCACCTGTTTCCTCGTGTACATGTGTGTCTATATAACCTTGTGTCATTTTGTTTTTCCAGCACAGCTTAGTATCCTCCAGTACCTCTTGTACGGAAACCATATTAAGACAAATCTCTGAAGTAACAGGGCATGTTAACCAACTAACTGAGGAAAAGAACAACTTACGGAACATTATTATGCAACTGGAAGAACAGATAAAGTTTTATCAACAGACAAGTGCTGATAGAAATTGTGTAAGTTTGTTTTTAGAAGTAATTCAAAACTAAGAATTTCTCCCTAGTTCTATTTTTAACCATAGTATAAAAATTCCATGTATGACTCTTATTAGGATATGTGGAATATATTATATACAATGACAACAATAATAAAAATTCTTATTATTAAGGGACACTTCTTTACCACACTCTGGGTTTTATGTGCGGGGGCGGGGGATGCGTGTGTGCGTATGTATGTATGTGTATATGTATGTGTGTGCATATGTATATGTGTGTATGTATATATACACACACACACACACACACACACACATATATATACGCACACACGCACCCACACATAGAATTGCTCATCTGCATCCAGCCTTGTACCTGAGGAAACCAACTCATATTCAATCTAAGGTCTAAAGATGTTTGTGTCACTGAAAGCAGACACACTGAAAGAGATGTTCAAATGCAGATACTAAGTGTTATTGTCATCAGTTACTACTTACTACATTTATGACCAAGTGAAAGATGATGTTAATCTGAGCATGGAATCACATGCCTTTAATCCCAGTACTCTAGAGGCAAAGGCAGACAGATCTCTGTGAATTCATGGTTAGTCTGGTCTACATTACCAAATCTCTGAC
>NC_022025.1:4387180-4390679 GCF_000317375.1 Microtus ochrogaster
AAAAAAAAAAAAAAAAAAAAGTTAAATTATTTCAGGCTAATAACTTACTCTCTGAATTCAATTTTTTTTTAAAGCTACAAAGAATAAGGCTAGTCTCTATGTTTACCCTTATATTTTAAAGCAGAAAAGGCCATCAAAACATCCACATAGCCAAGTGGATAATATGTTCATGTGGCCAACCTGAGAGTCACTCACTCATATCCATGCTGGCTTCTCTTTACTTCAGTGATGGGGGATCAACACTTTGACCCAGGCCATTGTGTTTGTGACTGTGAGCTCCCTGTCGTGTTAAAAGGCCAAGGCTAGGTAATCCACTGTGATTTAATTCAGTCTTCTTGAAAACTTGTGACAGGCCATGTCTCTACAGTTCTCTAGGTTCTCATTTGATGGTAGTGCTAACATCAAAGACATCATTGCCTCAGAAAAAGAAGTCTGGAGCAACGAGAAGTTGACTCTTCAGAAATCCCTGCAAAGGGCAGAAGCAAAAGTGTGCCGATTAAAAGATGAGCTGAAAAATGACACTTTACATCAGAATAGGAGCCCTGAAAATGCAGTCTTTAAGGTACGCAAACCCTTCTGGCTTACTCCTAATTGAACAGACCACAGAAATATAGTTGCTGCTCAGACTGTGTCCAGAGGGATCTCTGTAAAGACACATGCCCAAAATTGCAACACATGCAGCTCTGCTTTCCTGCTGTCAGCAGTGTGACCTTATTCCCCAGAGTCTTGTCTCCTGTTAGACACACAGAACTCTTCTCGTGCATGGTGTAAGTACAGCACCATGACTGTCTGGAAGAGCATCGTGCCCTGTGAGTGGTCTCTCTAATGCTGCGAATGTATGCAATAGTAAAACTGCCATGATCAGTTCATCTAAAGTCCAAAGTGAAAAGGAAGAAAAGTATCTAGAATATTTGTTCCAGCTATGGCACAGAATACAGTGACAGAAAACATTAACGTATTTAAGAACATAAATTGATAAGTGAATGTAATTTTAACAAACTAAGTATTTTAAACATAAATGATAATGATAAAAAATGTTTGCAGGGCTGGAGAGATGGCTCAGAGGTTAAGAGCATTGCCTGCTCTTCTAGAGGTCCTGAGTTCAATTCCCAGCAAACACATGGTGGCTCACAGCCATCTGTAATGGGGTCTGGTGCCCTCTTCTGGCCTTCAGGCATACACACAGACAGAATATTCTATACAGAATAAATAAATACATTTTTTAAAAAAAAAAAATGTTTGCAGTAAATTTGAGTAAAACAGTTAGCCCCCAAAAAACACAAAACATAACTCTGATTTTAGAAGTTGTATTCCAAAGGCTTCTTCTGTCTCCTGTCATGTCAGGTAACACCGTGAACAACAGCCTGGCCTACAGCCTAACCCTTGTCTTCTGTGTTCATCTAGGCGGTCCCCTCTGGAGGACAGCTCAACTGACTTCTCTGGTCTTTGTTCTTCCCTTCTTTAAATATAGAGAATTTATGGTAAATACTTGCGAGCTGAGAGTTTTCGGAAAGCCCTTGTATTCCAAAAGAAATACCTGCTGCTGCTCCTGGGGAGATTCCAGGAATGCGAAGAGGCCACAGTGGGGCTGCTTTTCCACATGACAGGATTCCCAGGCTTCCGCAATCCTGAAACAGGCACCAGCCGCCCAAAGGGATTGGCCATATTTCGCAAAGCTGTCAGAGTGTCTATCGCAATTACAAGGTAAAGTTGTGAAGAAAATTCATTTCCATCCTAAACCTTCTAAGGACACGTGAAGAAGGCTCTGTAGACATCTTGCTTGTTTCTTTCAAGGTTTTCACCTTGTAGCAGAATCTTTCCCTGGAAAGTGTCTTTCCAGGTATTAGGAGCGGATGACTCCAGTCCAGATTATCCTTTAAAAATTGTAAATAATCCCACCTCACACATATAGATCATAAAAGGGGAAGGAGGAAGGGTGTTTTTGAAAAATTACTTAGGCTGGTACATTTATTTATTTTTTTACTTGTTAAAATAAGTCACTCCACAGTGCCAAACTGAAGAAAGCCTGGTCTGAGACTGCTCAGGTCTAGAAGGCCAGGCTAGGAACTTAACATCTGTCCTGTATGTGGCTACAGTAGAGTGAAGACCCCAACTGTCTTCCAGTCCTGACCCACTGGAGTCTTAATCTGGGCTTCTCCCTGGGTCTCTTTTCTTTTATCTCTCTGCAGCCCGAGTCTCAAATTTTGGTTTTTAAAAAGTTCTGCCAGTCAAAGGCTGGCAGATAGTCTTAATGGGGTTTGGCTGGTTCACCTTTGTTTTTCTCTTTCTTATTTTTATTTGTATGTGTATTGATGTTGTACCTGAGTGTATGTATGCGTACCACATGTGTGCCTGGAGCCTGCGGGGACCAGAAGAGGATGTCAGAGCACCTGGAGCTGGAGTTACAGTCTGTTGTGAGCTCCCATGTTACCATGTGGGTGCTGAGAATCAAATTGGGCTGTGAAAGAACAGCCAGTGCTTTAAACCACTGAGCCATCCCCCAGCCCTTCACTTTCTTTGGAAAATAAGGCACAACTAGAAACCGTTGAGAGAATACTGTCAAGAAACTTAGTTCACAGATGGAACAGAAAGAGGTGACAAGCTCAGGGAGGCTGAGCCTCTGTCTGCCATGGAGTTCTACACAGGATCTAGGGTTTATCTACTGCTGGCTTCCGCCTGCCTTCCTCCTCCAGGCCTCACTGTTGCTTCTCAGCTCCACTCCTTTCTCACCTCCCATTCCCTTCCTCCCCTAGTACAGGATAGGCCGGGGTAAGCACGGGGTAAGCACAGCGGGTGCCTTGATACAGACAGCTCGGCCTAGTGGGGAGGGTATTCCCTTCCTCCCCTAGTATAGGATAGGCCGGGGTAAGCACGGGGTAAGCACAGCGGGTGCATTAATACAGACAGCTCGGCCTAGTGGGGAGGGTAGAATACCTGGACCTTATAGACAGGAAATGGTCTTCTGATGTGATGGGAGTGAGCCTGCAATGCTGAGAAATGCCAGAAGGTACCATGAAGGAAGGAAGCTACTGTCAAGTCCTCACCTCCCTGCTTTAGGGGTGTGGTTTGAGATGGGGTCTCACTATGTCACCCTGGCTGTCCTGGAACTCACTCTGTAGACCAGACTGGCCTCAAACACAAAGATTTATCTCCCTCTGCCTCCCAAGTGCTGGGGTTAAAGGTGTGTACCATGAAACCTCTCTAATCCCTCCCTTTTTGCCCTGCAGTAGGCATGTGATATTTTGACCTTCCTTACACTGGACCCTGAAATTGGCATTTAGAAATTAAAACTGGTCCTCCAAAAAGTTCTGTAGCCCAGGGCAAAATGGGCAGTCAGCAAGGAATTCAGCTAGCTGGGGGCACAGCCCATCCCTTTTGGAACCACCACTATTATTCCTGCTCATGGGGTCTAACCCACCCCATATCTCTGGCCTCCTCTCGCTGCCGTGGGGCTCACGGGGTCTAACCCACCCCATATCTCTGGCCTCCTCTCGCTGCC
>NC_022025.1:4390779-4412381 GCF_000317375.1 Microtus ochrogaster
CCACCCCATATCTCTGGCCTCCTCTCGCTGCCGTGGGGCTCACGGGGTCTAACCCACCCCATATCTCTGGCCTCCTCTCGCTGCCGTGGGGCTCATGGGGTCTAACCCACCCCGTATCTCTGGCCTCCTCTCGCTGCCGTGGGGGTTTGCTCTTGTCCCTCATCTGCCTGACTCCACTCTTTCCTCCTCTGTCAGTTACCTTTCACTCTTCCTTTGCTCACTCTTTTTCTGACCACTTTTGCTCTTAATCTCCTTCTTCCCCCACTTGTAGAGTCATTGGCCTCTTGGGGAGAGAGGAAGCTCACAGCTCTGCCCTGTGCCTGGTGACTTGGCCAGAAACAACAGAATACGTGGAGTTTAACTGAGGCAGTCATGTGATTGTCCTGAAATGTGTTCTGTGTTCATAATTAAATGGCATAATTTTATTGAGTTTGTATATTTATATTTACATAGCTGTCCTTTGAGATTTTATCTTGCGGTCTCTTTTAGAATGAAATATTTGGTTCGGCGATGGCATCGAGTCAAAGCTTCTGGCTCCAACAATGTTAATAGGGATGGCTTTGGAGTGGGTCCAGGTAAGGTCAGATGACATAGTTTCTGTGTATGACTCTGAAATTGCTACATGTGTAGTAGCTGTCACATGACCAGTTCTAATGCTGATACTGTCCAAAGACCGTGAGCAGCCTTAGAGTAAGGCTAGGGACTTCCGGAATTAGAGCCTGATTTCTGGTGCATGTAGACGGCACCAAGCCCTGCTTTTCTTCATGGGTTCTCCCAGGCCTCTGATAGGCAGTTACTGTTGCTGATGCTGAGCCATGGAGAGCACCTGCCGTTCGCCTCAGATTATCCAGCAGGGAAATAGTGGAGCCAGGGCTGGAGAGCATTGCTCTCAGTCATGTGGAAGAATTGTGCTGTAAAGTTTTTATAGTTTAGCATTATATTTCTGAGCATGTTATATAATAATTGTAACTTTAAATTCCTTCTCTCTACAGCTAGAACTCAGTAAGCAAAATGTTAGGGCTGGAACAATTGAAGGCATAAGGAGGCCAAAAGCTGGAGGGCGCAGAATAGAGGACACACTGTGATGTCAGGGCTGTGCCATGTCCAGGTGTCCTGACTTCTGAGAGTCAGAGAAAAGGAAGTATGTTTGGTTCCTGAGAGCATTTTAGGGTAGCCTCACACTGAGATGAAATCCTTACCACAGGCACTTGTGTTGGCATAAGCAGTTAGCAAATCTTGATTTCACTTTTTTGGTTTTATTTTGTTTTGTTTCCACTAAAAGAATTGGTTTCATTAGTATAGGGTTTTTACCACATCATCTCCCCCCACGCCCAGAAGCTCACCCACTCGGAAACACTTCCCCCTTTGATCTTGTATTTTACAAATAAAATATTCCAGTGAGTTTATCTTCTTTGAAGCATAGCTCTTAATTCATGTTGGAAGGTAATCAGAAAACTACTGGAAGGCTCTTTGCGTTGCACTGTTCTCTTTGAGCAAGAAGAGAAACTGACTGTAAATAGCACATAGATCATATACTGCTTTTTAAACCCTTACTGGGTTTATATCTGTCTTCTGAGGCTTCGTACGTTTTTCTTTACAGTGATGTATTTTGGGTTTCTTTAGGTGTTGAAAGGACTGATCCACTTTATCATTCCACCAGTGGGCTGGAACTATATCCAGATCCAAGGCAAATGACACATTATAGTTCAAGATCAGACCTGGATTTCCCAAGGTCTCCCTTACCATTTAATAGGTAAGAATTATCGAACCTAGCTGGAGGAGATATAGTAATATTTCAGAGAGGAGTGGACCAACTGTTAGAACTTAAAAGTACTTTGCATTATAATAGCTAGATATCTTTAGTTATATGTAGTTTCTATATCTTAAAGCTCAGAATACGAGCTACTTCTAATTTCTAAATGGTTTCTAAAGGAAACAAATGCTGTAGTTATAAATATGTGCTGTAGTTAGACATTGGAAAAGTGCACTCAAGAACAGTTGGTTTGCACATGTCCATCATTCACTGAGCACTCTGCAGCCTTGCTACTGGACCTTCCTATGACAATAGCATCTTTGAGCTTAGTGAAGAGTTACTTCCTTGTTATCCTCTGTTTAGATGTCTGGGGATATAGGCCAGATAGTGCATAGATCAGGCAGTCTGGCAACTTGGCTGACTGTTTCTGTGAAATTGGATTCTGACCATACTCTAATCCACAGGTACCCAGGAACTCTTGTAGATTTCAATCCTGCCCTGACAAATCCTCAGCTACAGCAGTATAACCCTGGCAGAACGCTGACAGATTATGTCACCCAGATCGATGCACTTCAGAGACGACTCGGAACTACTTTACAGTCAGGTGCTGGATTTTACCACTTTTCTGTTGTGGCAATGCTAGACCCACCCATCTCTCTAACTCCATGACAGCTTTCTTTGGGTTAATCGAATCCTGTAGCTTGGTGCATAAGTACCCAGGTTATACCAGATTAAACTCTGACCAGCAGAAAACTGGCTCTTCATTACTCCCAAGTTCTATCAGCAGCTCCTGACAGAGTGATTAGACAAAATTCATGATGAGCTCTGCCAGGGACTCTGAGACAGGCCCCCAGCAGAACCTGTTCCTCATATGATAGATAGGAAGCAGTAAAGTGTAGAAGGCAGAGCAAGCCTTGCCCCAAGCAAGTAATGCAGCCATTGTCCCCATTCCTAATTGTCCTTCTACATGTCGTTTAAACAAGCCATCCCTTGCACTGTAAGCATCATCTTTTCTCTCCTCAAAAGTTCAGTGTCACACACTCCATAAAGGTGGACTTTAAGGGCTGGAGAAAAGGCTCAGCAGGTCAAGGCACCTGCCTCCAAGCCTAAGTTACTGAATTCAGTCACTCTGATCCACAAAGTAGGAGAGAAGCAACTCCCACGAGCTGCCCTCGTGGGTTATCACCTACATACACATCCAGATAAAAATATGAGATTTAAGAGATTTTTACAGATAGATTTTGTAAGAAGTATCTTTTGTATATACTTTATATAGAGGCAGATTCCATTCATCATGGAAAATCTTCCCTGCCTTCCTTTGCTCACTACTGGCCCCAAAACTGAATCACTTTGTTTAAGTTACTGTGCTAGCAGTTCACTTTGATGCTTTCACTTTTTCATTATTTATTCTTTGTATGGGTGGGTGTTCTGCCTCCGTGTGTGTATGTGTACCTCATTCATGCCCGTGCCTGCAGAGCCCAGAAGAGTGCATCCGATCAGCTAGGATGGGGGTTTCTGCTGATTGTCAGCTGCCATGTGCTTGCTGGGAACCAAATCCAGGTCCGCAGAAGAGCAGTCAGTGCTCTTGGAAGGCATTTCTCCTGTCCTAATCATGTTTAGGACTCTCTTTCTATGAATACACATACTACGGACTACAGAAGTCATTTCTTTTTTTTTATTATTTTTTTTAATTTATTTATTTATTAAAGATTTCTGTCTCTTCCCCGCCACCGCCTCCCATTTCCCTCCCCCTCCCCCAATTAAGTTCCCCCCTCCTCAGCCCGAAAAGCAATCAGGGTTCCCTGTCCTGTGGGAAGTCCAAGGAACCCCCACCTCCATCCAGGTCTAGCAAGTTGAGCATCCAAACTGCCTAGGCTCCCACAAAGCCAGTGCGTGCAGTAGGATCGTGCAGCAGCATTGTTCTTGAGTTCTCATCAGCCCTCATTGTCCGCTATGTTCAGAGAGTCCGGTTTTATCCCAGGCTTTTCCAGACCCAGGCCAGCTGGTCTTGGAAGCTAAATAAGGAGAACCCAAAGAAAAACATATAGGCATCCTCCTGAATATTAACCTTCAGCAAGCGATGAAAGGAGACAGAGACAGAGACCCACATTGAAGCACAGGACTGAAATCTCAAGGTCCACATCAGGAGCAGAAGGAGAGGGAGCACGAGCAAGGAACTCAGGACCGCGAGGGGTGCACCCACACACTGAGACAATGGGGATGTTCTACTGGGAACTCACCAGAAGTCATTTCTTTAACCCAGGCAACCTTCAGTCACAAAACACATGAGCATTGTCTCAGTTCCCTGCTTGGTGACTTCTAAATGTAGTCAGCCTCTTAGAACTAAGGTTGAGTTATAGGGCTGAAGAGATAGCTCTGTGCTTAAGGACTCACTGTTTATTCTAGAAGACCTGCGGCTGCTCCCAGCACCCAGTGTCAAATAGCTCACAACTCCCTTGTAACTCCAGCTTCAGAGGATCCAGTCCTCTAGGGTATCCTTGGACTGTACTCACAAGTATGTGCACGCACACACATAAATGTTTAAGAAGACAATTGAAGTTCAGGTCTGAAGTCATGGGGTTTTTTGTTGTTGTTTTACGTTAATGCGTATATGCACATCTGGACCACAGCATGCATGTGAACTGCCTGCCCTGATATTGGTAACAGTCTGATTCACAGTCTGATTCTCCTGTTTTTGTTTTTGTTTTTATTTTACAGGTTCATCTGCCTCCCAATATCATACTGGTATGAGGAGATAATTTTCAAATCATGCTGTCATGAAGAGAAAGCATTAACTGAATTTTAAATAGATTCCCTTTGTAAATCAATGGCTCTTTTGTGCTTTTTTATTGTGTATATATATTGTGTGGGACCAACCAGTACAAACACACGGTTGTGTACAAATCCTTGCCAGCACATAAAGACAAACTGGAGTTTGTGTATATAAACACCGACAGTAATCATTAAATTACATGTATATTTGTGGAATGCTAATTTAAATGATTAAATTATAAACTGTATTTATCACATGGGTGAAAAGGTTAAAGTTTTTCAAATGACAATGCTGCTAGATGTGTAGCTCGCAGTGTCCTGCACTTTTCTTACAAGGTTACATGTTTCTGCCTAATATATTTGCTACTGGTGATGAAGACACAGCATCACTTGGAGAGACCTATTTTTGTATAATGGTAGAAGTTTTGAACTTTACTGGGCTATTTTGTCAAGAACTGAAATAAAAATGACCTCACCATTTTCACCAGACTCTATTTGAACCGTCTTCATTTTTAACTCAGCCGCAGCTCAGCTTATGGTACATAGCATCTTGTTACTTCTCTCTAATAAGGAGAACTTAAGATCCAAAAGTGGGTTTCTCTCTCTCTCCATTACAGAACATCTTCAGTGTGCCTTTGTATGAACTTTCCCTAAGTGAGCGTTTTCAGCTCCTAAGTTGGCATTCTCATGATTAGTCCATATTTATTACATTTGGTGTTCTTGTGTCCAAAGAGGCCTCCTCACAAACCCAGCAGAAATCAGCTCAAAGAATATTAAATTGTATCAGTAAGAGTGTAGCAAAATTTAGGATGCCTCGTGCTAAGCCAGCCAAATTCTAGTTGGGAAACTGAGAATTCAGCTCTCCAGAGGGTTCCCTGCTAGCACAGCATTGACTGCAATGGCAGTATTGTTTACATCCAGAAGATATTGTTTCGCTATCAATGGTCTTTGATTATAGGAATACAATCACAAAGCTGTACATTTCTGGGAATTTCTAATTAATATCATTTCCCATATTAGCAACTAAACTTTCTAGAAATAGTAATGCTATTCTAAAACAACTATTTGAAGGGGAAAATTGTGCATAAGAGCCTTTTAAAGCTAATACGCTTGCCAAGTCAAGGTTGTTCCCTGGAGAAAAGGTGGATGAGCTGGATGGACCGTCAGCCTGCTATGGCCTTAGGCTTCTGCTGTGTTATTCTCTATAACTGATCTGTGATCAAAACCTAATTCTGTTGTATTCTAGTGGACCCTTTAATTAATTCCCAAAACTGAAAATATGTCAGAATCTAAAACTAGTCAGGAAACAGGCCAGCCTTACTCAAGGGCCACAGCTCTGTACCACAGATCTACATATCTAATCATCTAGAACCGTTTTCAGAATAATAAAGACAAAATATCTAGGCCTTCATATAAAAAATGAATTACGTAGAAACAATCATCAAGCTTTAATACAATCTGTAATCTAACAGATGCAAATGCAGCAGTGTAATAGCTACCACAACCAAAGGAAAGAACAGCATACTTTGTGAGGTCAGCAACTATCGTGAAAATACCTGATTTCTCACGGGGAACTGATAACGCTATTTAGTTGCCTAAATTCATAACCTGAAGGAAATGCCAGCAGGAGGCTAGTTCATATAAATAGGATGTAATTTCCCAAATTCTCTGATCCTTTGAACTGTACTTACACTGTGCACATAATTGAATCTATAAATAGACCAGTGAAATTTTTGTCAGAGATTTTTATGTGAAAGCTTTAATAGCAGAGGTTGGACCCTCATAAAGAGTCTTTAGTCTTCTTAAAACTCTAACATACGTTGGGGGAAAAAATGTTATTTGGCTCAGGGTGGGTTCTTTTGGGGGGGGTACAGTTTTGGTATATAGCCGAGGTTGTAATTCAGTGCTAGAATTACAAGTATGACATGGCAACAAAGTCATCTTGACTCCCCTAATATGATGACAGGCATGTCACAGTGTTGCACCCTTGGTTATAATTGGTTAGGAAGGGCTCCTGAACACAGCCCCACAGAATGCAACCAGTCATTACCATTTCTCATTCCAACCAAAAGCCCAGAAGTCACTGGCCTCAAGATCTCTGGAGAGGATACAAAGAACCTCAAGCAGGTCACAATCAAATCCCATGAGGATTCACCAAAATGTAACCATGTGGAGCCGGGAACATAGTGCTCTTTAGTATTTATTATTATTAGGAAATATGGTTACCAAGGCATGGTCCAAGGTCTCGGCCATCTTCCTGTTTCAGTGCTTCAAGTTAAAATCTCAAAGATCACCCCATCTAACTAGTGTTCGCTTTCACCTGCAGCTGTGAAGTGAGCTTACTCTTTACCCTTTCACATCTTTACACACAGAAGTGGCCCAGGGATGCGAATAACACATTTGCAGAATTTGACTAGGCGTCTAAACTTGCAGAACTACACTCACAGAAGTGGTCTTGCTGGAGCAATGTGTGCTTTTGAAGTTAATACCTGGATACTGTATTCTGTAGCATCTGCCAACAATCTAGCTTGTTGTTGTTAAACAACAATTGTTGTTGTTAAACAATTTTTAACTCAAAAGCTTGGCTTCCATGAAGTCCTATCCAATCTATTATAAACTGTTCCAAATGCCATTAGGTTTGATAAAAATCACTGCATGACTAAAACGTTAAAATCAAACTGGCGTTCAGAATTACACACTCAACAGTACCCAATGAAAGCTGTTTCATAAGCTTCATTATCTCTCAAGCTACAGTGTGCAGTCATTGACCCACACTGGTTTCTTGTTCTGCTTTCCTTTTGATCTTCTATTGTAATGGATTACTGGGTTTTCAGGGGTGTGAATCGTATAATTCACACTGGGAAAGTATCCATTGATGAGGTCAAATTCATATAAACAAGGCATAGAAGACCAAATTGTCTTAATTTGAACATATGCAAAATTTTCTCCAATACAACGATGCCATCCTGTTTTTTGAAATAAAAAAGTTTTTATCAGCATAAGTTTTGAGTTCTTACCTCTTGTGGCCTGGAGCGACATTTGTTCTAGAGGAGCAACGGTACAATGAAAGGGTGACACTGTAATCAAGTGACACTGGAAGTCCTTTCACGGCCCAGATAGTTCCAGTTGTGGAGGAGAGTGATGGGGATTCTGACGGCATTTTGTGAAATGTAGCATTAGAGAGGACAAACATAAAGAAGGTTCAAATCACAAGATGGTGATCTAGCCTGGGTATGTGTAGAATATAGGTCCCAAGAGAGCTATGGTGTTAAGTCAGTGTGAACCTGTCAATCAAAATTCCAGATGTTCCTTACGATGAAAATAGAAGGTGATTTAATGAACCCAAAATAACATCTAAACTGGAATCAAAATCTACAAAAGCTGAGAAATTATGAAATGCACAGGGAAACAAGGTCAGAGCAACCTTAAGAAGACTACACAGAAGAATTCGAATCGATTTCAAATTGGATCGCATGACTAAAGGTCCAGGAGCCAGTGCGGTATGGTACTAGACAAGGATCAACAAATAGATCAGGGGGACAGAACACAGAGCCCAGAGAGAATATCATAGCTCTCTGGTTCTCAGCAAAGAGCCTTAAAGCAAGCCAAGAAAAGGCTGGAATAGCAAGAACAATCTAAGAATCACAACTTCATCCCTTTCTCACATCAAAAGAATTCAAGACAATTCTAGATTATCAATATTAAAGTCATTAAGATTTGGTAAGGAACAGGAAACCACATTCATGATATGAGGCTGGGCAAAGACAATGTTGTGAATGTTATTTTACGACTGGAGCCAGCATTGTGGTACATGCCTTTAATCCCAGCACTCAGGAAGCAGAGGCAGACCCATCTCCATAAATTAGAAGCTAAACTAGTCTACAAATAGAGTTCCAGACCATTAAAAGGTCTGTCATAGCAAGACCCTGTCTCAAAAAAAAAAAAAAAAGGAAGAGAGGAAGGAAAAAAGGGGCATCTTTGTTGTAAATATTATTTCTAAAGAAAAACAATAAGCATAGTTTATCACCATGCTTGCACAGCCCATTAGGCATTTTTTTGTGGGAGCCATAGTTAAGGAACCACTTACATTGGTCCATACTCAAGAGAAGTCTGGCTTAAAGTAAAAAAAGTTAGAGAACTTTCAATAGCCACAAACCAGAAGTATCCTAACTGAATCAACAAAAGAATTGATAAATTCTGATAACTTACTGTTGTATGGAGGCCTCTTGTTTGTTTCCCAGCTGCCCAGACTCCGAAAATTTCTATTTTTTTTCTTTAACTAAAGCAACTAGACTCTTACAAGCATTAAAATTTAGTAACAAAGGAAGAGAACAGAAAACAATGGCGTAGCAATCAGAGGCCACTTGGGGGCACACAGTCTATTTTCCTGGCTGGCCACCTCTCTGTCAATCCTTCTGCCTCTCCTACATCCTCAGCAGCTACCAACTGACCTCAGGGACCAGACCTGCAGCTCTAGCTGCCATCCTGGACCCCTCAGAAGGAAATGGGAGGCCATGGCCTCAACCCCCAATAAGGAAAGACACTGAACTCACCAGATGAATTAAAACAGACTATTATAAAGACCTTCAGAGAACAAAAAGAAAAATTAAGCCTAAAGAATTAAAATATGAAACAATATGATAATGCCTCATGAAATGGAGAATAGAATTGTAAAATATAGAAATTTGGGAACTGGAAGATATAAATAAAATTTTCACTAGGGTAGTTCAATAGCAGATTTGAACTGGCATGAAAATGAACATAAAAGGAATACTTAAGGACTGGCAAGACAGCTCTGCAGGAAATGGCATTTGCAGCCAAGCTTGATGACTCACGCAGTGGAGAGAAGCGGCTCCTCCGTGCTGCTCTCTGCCACCTCCTGGGCACCGTGGCACACACAAGCACACAGCGCACACAATAAATAAGAAACAATGCATTGAGAGACTAAAAAGAATAGGCTTAACAAAGGGGTATAAACCTTTCCATGGAAGAGTAAAAAAATAAAAAAGGAAAATGTTGGAAGAGATTGAAAGACTAAAAAGAACGAAATGGGGTGTGTCTAAAAACTAACAGTGTTAGGGTGGTAATACTCCCAGATGTGGTGCAATCCATCACAAGTTCACAGAAATTGACAAACTGACTGTAAAATTGTTTTTTATTTTATTTTACATACAAATCACAGTTCCCCCTCCCTTACCTCCTCCTGATACCCCCTAACACATCTCCTTTAAAATTCTTATAAAAATTGAGGGAACTAGGAATATGTATAATAGTTGGAAAAGATTAGAGCTCCACTCTGAAGTTCAAAACTTACAGAAGTAAACATATAGCTAACCCAAAAGCTAGGCCATCAGCTTGATAGAATGGAATTCAGGGTTCAAAAATAAAGCCTTAAATTTATGGCCAATAGATTTTTGCCAAGCCCATTCAGGGGAAAAAACAGTTGTTTCAACACACAGTGCTGGGACAAAGGGTTTTCTATATACAGAAAGATACAATGGTCTCTCACTCACATTATATTTTAGTTTAATTCAAAACAGGACAAAGACCCAAAAGTAGGAAAAACTGAGGAGAAAGCAGAGGGGTAAGTCAGTCTTCACACCTTTTGAAAACACACCTGCTCAGAATGGTGAAAGGCGTCTCACTCTAAAGGGACAGAATCTGAACAGACACTCTCCTAAGAGAACAGCACAAAATACTCAGCCATCAGGGAAAAGCCACCCAGCTCAAAAGACCACGCCACCTTCATAAATCCAGGACAGATAATAAGCACATGTAAACATCAGAACACACGCAAATACTGCTGACAAGATTAAAAATGGAGCCAATGTTTGGAAACCATTTATCAGTTCAATACATCAACACATAGTGCTGTATGACCCAGAAATCACACTCCCAAATATAGACCTCAGAAAGTGGAGACAGCTGAAATATCTAAAAATTGACAAATGAATAAATAATATGTTGTATGTGCATATTATAGAATACCATTAGAGACAAAGATTGGAATACGACACATGCTCCAACATGGATGAACCTTAACCCTCTGTTACAGCCTGGATGTCATTAAAAATGTTCACCAGCCACTAACACTCAGGAGGCCAATGCAGGGATCTCTTGACTCTCTCTCTCTCTCTCTCTCTCTCTCTCTCTCTCTCTCTCTCTCTCTCTCTCTCTCTGCTACACAGTGAATCTCTCTCTCTCCTCACCCCCTCTCCCCCCCCCCTCTCTCTCTCAAAAAAAAAGTGTTCTCCAAAGGTTCATATCATGATGGCAAGAAGTAGTAGGGGCATTTTTAAAAGATTTATAATAGGTGGTCATAAGAGACATGATCCTCTGAAGGAGTTAGGGTCAATTGGTAGTGAAAGAAGCTAATTAAGAAGTAGTTAGCTTATTATCAGTCAAAGATGACAAAATAAAATTATAGCTATATACTCACTATTATATATGTTTATAATATATACTATTATAACATTTAATATACTATGCTTATGCTTATCAAATTTTTTTGAAAACCACACATACTCACACATATATGAATTTGCCCAGGAATGTAAGAATATCTGAATGTAACATACCATTTTAATAATGTGTCTAAACAAAATATAACGGAAACATGGTAAGACTAGGGTGTGCTTCAAAATGAGTCCTCTCCTGCTTTCCTGCCCAGCAAGTTGTGTGGGGTGCCTATATCACTTCTGCCCAAACACAGGTCATGAATTCCATGTAATCCAAGGCCCCTACACTTCGTAAAAAGACAGAACATACATACATGCTCCATGTACAGAGGGCAGACATTAAACCTAAGCACCAAAGCAGCAGGGCAGAGTGCGCTATAGAAGAAAACCCACCTGCGAAGCTTACAGAAGCAATAGCTTGGCTCTTTCTGCTCCCTTGGCTTGTAGAAAGGTCTCTGAGAGCCTATCAATTGGTGCTATAGTGAACAGAAGGCCTCAAACTGTACACAAACCTGCTCATAGGTTAAGGGAGTCGGGCCCTCACCACACACCGCTTTCTGTTCTGGGTAGCGCTTTCCTTGAAGCGGTTTATCTCTGGCTGAAAGGAAGCCCATCCAGGTCCTGGTGGTGGAGGAGGTGTGCTGTTCTGCCAGCAGCCATCTGATGAGCATCCCTGCTATCTCGTCATCTGTCAGAGGGTGCCCGTCCCTGGGGATGAACCACACACTTAACATTAATACAATTCATGGACATAATCAACTCTCTTCCAGAGCTACCGACAAACAGGATCCCTGGTTTCTCCCACAAGAGATACAAACCAGGAGAAAGCAGGATGTGGGAGACTTCCTTCCAGTGTATTTGCGGATGTAACCCACGCCAGCTGCTGGGGTCATAGTAAGGCATGAGGGCCCAGTGCTTCCTGTCTCTACAATTTACAAGTACCAATTTATTGTTCCATTGCCTTTACTTTTTAACTGGAAATATCAGTAATCTACATTTTCATGTATAAGTTGTTTTAGCTTAAGGAGAGGACTTGCACAAGTACATCAGGAAAAGTATGGTATCAGGACAGAGACCGGGAGTTGTCTTTGATAGTATGAGCACCTAAATGCAGTTGTTTGCTGAGGCCAGAAGAGGGCATTAGATCCCCTAGAGCTACAGCTGCTGTTGTCAGCTGCCCAATGCAAGTGCTGGGAACTGAACTCAGGTCCTCTGCAAGAGCAAAACGCAGAGCCAGCTCCTAGTCTCTGTCGTATACATAATAAATAAATAAATCTTTAAAAAAGGTTGACATTAAATAGCACATTGTTTCAGCTTTGCAAGTCTACAACCTAAACACTGCTTCGGACTCAAAGCCACATTCCTTAAGATTCCCTCTTCCAAAGCAACACACAAGGAAGAGACAATAGAGGCCTTTAATGGTTTAATTGTGTTTTCTCTATTCTGTGTTTCCCAAGCCTCTAAACCTGCTCCCAGGGGAGAACTTTGATCCTATGGGAAACAGCCAGTGGAATGGGAGGAAAAACGTCCCCCAGATATTTAACAGCTTATGCTCCACACAAATCAGAGCTCCCATTTTCCTCTGTCCATCTGGGAGCCTTGGAGCTCCATCCCTGCTAGGCTTCTCTGTAGCTCTTTAGCCAGCAAAATCACTTCTCCAATTAGCACTTTGTCCTCTAACCAGGACTGGGGAAACACTGATAATGGAGATAAATGATGTTTTTCCCTGGACATGGAAACACGATTCTAACCAAACATAATCAACACTGTACTGCATCTGTAAAACCATGACTAGTAATTCCTTAGTGGGTCAACCCATAGCAAACCTCATGGGAAGGCCCTCTTCAGTTGATCCTATTGAGAGATCCCTCAGTCACTTATCCACAAATATGGTTTGGTATATGGACTTTCCTATTGGTACTGAGGTGTATTTAATTTCAGTTCATTTTGGTGTGTCTGTGTATGTATGCACACATGCATGTGGGTGTCCATAGTGGTCAGAAGGGGGATCAGACGCAATGGAGCTGGAGTTACAGGTGACTATGAAGCCTCCTGATATGCCCTTGACTGCTGAGCCACCTTTCCAACCTTCTCTCTCTCTCTCTCTCTCTCTCTCTCTCTCTCTCTCTCTCTCTCTCTCTCTCTCATCTTTCTAGTGCTTGTTTGTTTTAGACAAGGGTTTTACTGTGTAGCTTTGGCTGTCCTGGAACTCACTCTGCAGACCAGGCTGGCCTTGAACTCGTGGAGATTCCCCTTGCCTCTGTCTTCTGAGTGGTGGGATCAAAGTCATGGGCCACCACTGCCCCTGTTGTTTTTCATTAAATACAGTGGCTGCCTCTGAAACAACTGCTCTCCTAAACAGCAATTGCAACTCCAGCAGCTACCAGCAGCTGCACTGGCCACAGCCATGTGGGAATCCTGTGTCCCCAGGCGCCGATTCTATCACAACCAATAAAGGAACTTTATCTAGATCTCTATCCTTCTACAGAACTCAGGACTCAAAAACTGATGTGACATTAGGCTCACCCAGAGAGGCTAAACAGCAAATAGCTATCCTCTCCTTTCTGGTGCCTCCCAAAAAGGGGGCGTTCTTCTGCTCAACCCCCACTTAAGAACCCTCCCTACCACTTCCTGTCTGCTAGCTGCTGATTCAGTCCTCAGGTTAATTTTATTTAATCAAACAAATGTAACATATCCTTGCGTTGCTAACAAAAGCAGCAAAAAAAATAACACACCTTTGCACGTTTAAAATAATATTCCATAACAGCAATTGTTGCTTAGGACAGCAGTTGTTTAAGAGACAGCCACTGCATTTAATGGAAAAAAAAAACACACACAAAAAAAAAACCACAGGGAGATGGTGGCCCATGCCTTTAATTCCAGCTCTCAGGTCTACAGACTGAGTTCCAGGACAGCCGAGTGAAGTATTACTGTGTTGCTCTTACTGTTCTCTAGAATAACCTTCTCTAGAATTTAAGCTCAAGATATCCTGTGCTTCCCAAGTTTGGACTACAGATGGGTTTGGCTTCAAAACGTACTTGGTTACTGGATGTCTTCTTAATTCTCTGAGACTCTCAAAAAGAATTGAAGTCTCCTGACTCTTCCTTTTTTTTTCTCTTATTTGATTGAATCTCCCCCGCTCCTCCTCTTCCCGCTTTTGTCTCATTTATTCCAGGTTGGCTTCAAATCCACCACGTAGCCCAGCATATCATTGAATTCATGCCCAGTGCTGAGATTATAGGTGGATACCACGACACCTAATATTTTAGTTACATTTCTATTGGTGTGAAAAGGAATTGCAGACAATGCAATTTATAGAAGAAAATGTTTAATTTGGGGCTTAAAGTTTCAGATGGTAAGTTCCATGGCTATCACAGAAGGGAGGATGGCAGTAGCCAGGCAAGAATGGCACTGGAGAAGAAGCTGAGAGCTCAGATCTTGAGACACAAGTGGGAATCGTGTGGCCTTTTTAAATCTCAAGCCTCACTTTCAGTAGCAATTCTCCCTATTCTTCCCAAACTGTTCCACCAGCTGGTGGGGGGGGCAAACATTCAAATATATGAGTCTAGGGGGGCACATTCTCATTCAAGCCACCACAGCCAGTTTATGGGTTCAAGCATGTTACGTAAGTACTCTACCAACTGAGGGATGCCTCTGACCCCCAGCTCCTTTTCTTTGCCATGGGATAGACAGACACTTTCTTATGGGCATGTCATCTGTCGCTATCAGTCTGTGATTATCAGAAGACAACTCATCTTATTATTGCCAGGAAACAGAAGGAGCGCACTAGGCATAGCCTACCCAGCTACTCCCTCACTAGTAACATACTTCCTCCAGCTAGGTGTCACCTAAAGCTCCTACCACCTCCCCAAACAGTACCACCAGCTAGGGGCCAAGCATTCCGGATATGAACCTGTAAGTGGGTATTTCACATTCAATATATATGTATTCCAAAGATGCAGACCAAAACAGGTCTGCTATGACATGCCTGTGATCGCAGCAGTCTGGAGTCTGAGGCAGGATGACTATGAGCTGAGGGGCTGTAACTAATTTACTACCTAATTTCTTGAGAGAAGACACTTTTCTTGTGACGTCAAAAGGTAAGCAAGGACAAGTGGTCTCGTTAGTCCTTCATTCTCAGTTTGCATTTTTTATGCGTGCATGTGTGTGTGTCCATGCACTTATCTGTGCGTATATATGGAAGCCAGAGGTCTGCTATAGGTATCCTCCTTTATTTCCCTATACCTTATTTTTGAGACACAGCTTCTACTGACTAGAAACCCACAGATTCCACCTTCACTTCTTCCCCAACCTCTGTGGTCCTAATCTTCTCTATTTTGACTTTTCACGTGGATTTCTTAGGGTGCACTTTGTTACGTAGCTTCTCCAGGATCATGAACTATAGGCTCAATATGATCATCTTTTTGGGTCTGCCTTACCTCACTCAGGATGGTGTTTTCTGGTTACATCCATTTGCATGTAAATTTCAAGTTGACATTGCTTTTTTTTTTTTTTTTTTTTTTTTTTTTTACAACTGAGTAGTACTATAATGTGTAAATGTGTCATGTTTTCTTGATCTATTCTTTGGTTGAGGGGTATCTAGGTTGTTTCCAGGTCTGGCTATTATAAATAATGCTACTATGAACAGAGTTGAACAAATGTCTTTGTAGTATGATTTGGGTATATGTACCAAAGGATGTAGTAGCATCCTTTGGGTATATGTCCAAGAGTGATGTTGTTGGGTCCTGAGGTGGGTTGATTCCCAATGTTCTGAAAAACCACCATACTGATTTCCTAAGTGGTTATACAAGTTTGCATTCTCACCAGCAATGGGTGAGTGTTCCCCTTACTCCACATCCTCTCCAGCAGAAGCTATCATTGGTATTTTTGATCTTAGCCATTCCTACAGGTACAAGATGGTAGCTTACAGGTTGTTTTTATTTGCATTTCCATGATGGCTAAGGATGTTGAAGCTTTCCTCAAGTGTCTTTAAGCCATTTGAGATTCATCTGTTGAGAATTCTGTTTAGTTCTGTACCCCCATTTTTTATTAGGATTTTATTTGGATTTTTTATGCCTAATTTCTTGAGTTCTTTATGTATTTTGGAGATCAGTCCTCTGTCTGATGTGAGGTTGATGAAGATCTTGTCTCATTTAGTAGACTGCCTTTTGTCTTATCGACTGTGTCCTTTGCTTTACAGAAGCTTCTCAGTTTCAGGAAGTCCCATTGCTCTCAGTGTCTGACCTACTGGGGTTATACTTAGGAAGTGGTGTCCTGTGCCCATGCATTGATGGCTACTTCCCACTTTCTCTTCTATCAGGTTCAGTGTGGTTGGATTTATGTTGAGGTCTTTAATCCTTTTGGATTTGAATTTTATGCATGTCAATAGATAAGAATCTGGTATTTACATTCTTCTACATCTTGACATCCAGTTATGCCAGCACCACTTGTTGAAGATGCTTTCTTTTTTCCATTATATATATTCTTGGTATAAAATCAGGTGTTCATAGGTGTGGGGATTAATATCTAGCTCACCAATTCAATTCCATTTGCCAACATCTTTGTTTTTATGCCAATACCAAGCTGTTTTCATTACTGTTGCTCTGTAATAGAGCTTGGTATCAGGGATGGTGATTCCTCCAGAAGTTCCTTTATTGTACAGGATTGTTTTGGCTATTCTGGGTTTTTTTGTTTTTCCCATATGAAGTTGATTATTGTTCTTTCAAGATCGTTGAGCAATTGTGTTGGGATTTTGATGGGGATTGCAATGAATGTATAGATTGCTTTTGGTAAGACTGCCATTTTGTTATGTTGATCCTACCTATTCAAGAACATGGGAGATCTTTCCATTTTCTGGTATCTTCTTCAATTTCTTTCTTCAGACTTAAAGTTTGTGTCAAACAGGACTTTCACTTCTTTGGTTAGTGTTACCCCGATATATTTTATAAAATCATTTGTGGCTATTGTGGAAGGTGATGTTTCTCTCATTTCTTTCTCAGCTTCTTTATCATTTGTATATAGAAAGACTTACCAACTCTAGCTGGACTGGGAAGGAACAAGCATAGGACCAAACTAGTCCCTCTGAATGTGGTTGACAGTTGCATGACTAGAGCAGACTGCGGGACCACTGGCAGTGGCACCGGGATTTATCCCTACTGCTTGTACTGGCTTTTTGGTAACTTATTCTCTTTGAATGGATACCTAGTTATAGTAGGGAAGACCTTGGACCTTCCCCAAAGCCATGCACTGGTTTACCGCCATGCACCGGTTTACCCTCTCTGAGGAGTGGATGGGGAGTAATTAAAGGAAATGGGAGGAGGGGAGGGAGTGGGAACATGGATTTGTATGTATAATGAAAATAGATGTTTTTTTTAAACGTTTTTAATTTTAATTTTTTTGTTTGTGTTTTGAATCAGCATTTCTCTGTAGCTTTGGAGCCTTTCCTGGAACTAGCTCTTGTAGACCAGGCTGCCGTTGAACTCACAGAGATCTGCCTGCCTCTGCCTTCCAAGTGCTGGAATTAAAGGTGTGCACCACCACCACCTGGCCTTGTTTGTTTTTGTTTTTGTTTTTGTTTTTGTTTTTGTTTTTGTTTTTGTTTTTTTTTAGAACAAACAAAACACAACCAAAAAAAAAAACAACTCACAGATTCCCTATTTGGGTTAGCCAATGAACTCCAGGATCCATCTGCCTGTACCACCCCGCTTCCCCCAGCACTGGGGTTATGGGGATGCACCACCGACCTTGGCTTTTTACAGGATGTGGGATGGGACCTCAGTCTTTCTGTTCACACAGCAGGCTCCATACTGACTGAGCCATCCCCTCAATCTTTGTATCTTTTTGATTTGTTGTTTTCCTTTTCATAGCTGTCCTCCTGCACCAGCCTTTGGATTGTTGGAATTACAGATATTTACAACTGGCTATATTCTTTAAAAACAGAGAGCCCCAAAGTTCCCTAAGGTGGCCTCTTTTTTAAAGATTTATTTTTTTGTGTGAACGTTCTGACTACAAGCAGGTAAGTGCATCATGTGTGTGACAGTGCCTATGGAGGCCTGAAGCCAGTGTCACATCCCCTGGGACTGGAGTTGCAGATTGAAGTGGCCCACTTTAGAGCTGATCCCTCTCTTCCATTTAGACACTGGAAAGTCTGTAAAGGATAAGCAGCCCCAGTACCATTGCCTTTCACAGAGTTGGTGTAGCCTGCTCCCCAGCCACCCACTCACCCCACTCACCCCACTCACCCATGCACCCATTTTACCTGCCCACGTTTAACCATGCCTTCCTGACCTGCTACATCACACCCTTGGTTAGTGTACGGTTCCTTGGCAACATGCAAGCCAGTTGAATAACATTTAGTTTTTTTTGCTTTGTTCATGTTACCCTTTTGCTCAGTTAGGCTTCTTGAACAACTGCTTGATTTCCTGGATACTTTGCAAAACTGCTTTGCTCCCTCTCCTTTTATGTGAGCTCTGGGATTAAAACTCAGGTGGCTGCCCCGCACAGCAGCACCTTTCACCCAGCTCACAGGCCCGGTGCCAACTTACTGACAGGCTGGGAAGCTGAAAAGCTATCCTGAATTCTCTTGGTATGAGGCAAATATCCCCGAAGAGAATGGTAGAATTCACAGCCTCATATCTCTCTAGGCACTCCTGGTCTGTCTGTCTGTCTGTCTGTCTGTCTATTATCTATCTATCTATCTATCTATCTATCTATCTATCTATCATCTATTTATTTATCTATCTATCTTTGAGAGAGGATCCTAGGCTGGCCTCAACCTTCAGATCTTCCTCCCTCACCCAAATGCTGAGATTAGAGGCATCTACCATCACTCCTGATCTTTAATACTTTCATATTATTCCAACAATTAATATTTATTTTTACGATAAAAATTTAAAAGTGAAACATATGGAGTACTGTGGTATATACTGTTAGTCCCAGCTACTTGGGAGACTGGAGGATTGATTTCACTAAATCTTGAGACCAGCCTGGACAGCGTAAGAAGACTAAACAAAATGTTGGACATGGGAGCGTAGAACCTGTCATCTTAGCTTAGGAGATTGAGACAGGAAGACTGTCATGAGTTGCTAGACCATTCCTCAAAAAGTAAACAAACCATTTGGGCTGGAGAGTTGACTTCAGAGAACCTGCATTTGATTGCTAGCACCCACAAAGTTGGCCAGAAATCATCTGCAATTCTGGGGACCCAACATTCTCTAGCCTCTTTGTGCATGGGTATGTATATAGGGTAGACACACACACACAGGCAAAAACTCACGCATTAAAAATAAAACAAACAAAAAACCAAATGAAACAACCCAAACAGACAGACAAATGTTGAATCTAGTAGCACAAAACTACACCATGACCAGGTGGGATTTATTCTAGCAATGTATACATGTAGTTTTGGTTTATTTTTCTGACAGCACTTTAGATTGATTTTAGGACTTCACACATGGCCTAGGCAAGTGCTTAATCATGGAGATGATGATTATGTTTGGAAATTAATCATATGGAAGTATGTATGAAAACAGTTGCTATCAATGTCCTAGATGCCTGAAAGTCACTAGATAAAATTTAACAATCAATTACAGTAAGAAAAATGGGTTCTTTAAAACTTGTAAAATGTGAGTCATCACAAAAGCTGTTATTAGTGGGAAAATACAAAGCATTTCCCAGTCACCCTTCAGCAAGGGCATATATAAAGGCCTGTCTAGCTTCTTGTGGAGAAGGGTCATTTATCTCTGCCATGATCGTGGCTCCTTTAGCCTCCTGTTGTTTCCCAAGTACAGAGTCAGAGGCTTTCTAGTGGCAGTTGTAATGGGCAGGTCAAGGTACCCTTGCTCTATCTCTAGATGAGATAAGCCCCCTCTGGAGACAATTGTGGTTGGAGCTTTCTCTGTCCTGCTTCTAAATAACCATTTGGAGACTTAATATCAATTGTAAACTACTTGGCCTGTTGCTCAGGCTTATTACTATCTAGCTCCTACTTTTAAATTTCTATTTATTATGCATTACCTTAGAGCTATGGCTTTACCTCTGGTCTAGAACATCTTGCTGCTTTGGCAGCTTGGTGGCATCTCCCAGACCCCACCAATCTTCCTTGTATTTTCAGTTTGGCTTTCCTGCATAGGCTTACTCTGTCTTGCTATAGAGCAAAGAGTTGGTGTAGCAGCTTCTTTATTAACATACTCACAGCATAGAGGAAGTTAATAAAACATACAGCATATAGGAAAGATGTCCCACAGCACATGACCTCTAAGAAAATTTGGGGGTACGAAGCACCAAAATCTTAGTTGTTGAAATCTATGCCAAACTAAGACGGGCTCTTGGTTCTACTCTTGGATTCCACTGACTGGCATCCTTTTCACTGGGACACAGTGCTATAGAAAAATCTGATTTCACAAACGGGATGTATAGTACAGGATAGTGTTCTGTCCTTTCAGAGTTCGACAGGCTGGCATTTTGGTTGCACCTTTAGAATCTGTTTCAGCCTTCTAGAAGGCCGGTACAACCAGTAGATGTCATCGTCATGGGTTCATTTCTATTTCTTTAGCTGTGCATGTGGAACTTTGTGCTTGCACATCAAGCACTCCTTAAGCCCAGATCATCAGAGCTGACAGTTTACTGCCAAGGAAGGCCACATCCATCTGAGTGTCTCTCTGCCATGTTCCTTTACTCTTTAGTTTTGACAGGGTCTCCTGATCTTCTTCTCTCAATTGCCTAAAGGATGGATTACAGGTTTGCACCACTGTCCACCTTCTTTGTTTCCTGATTAAGTTTTGCTTTTCAGAAGTTGGTGATAGTTTTTCTTGCCTAGCAAACAAGAGGAGTTGAGTTTGGTCTCCAATGCACATAATCCAGACAAGGAGACAAACTGTAATCTCATGCTTTGGAAGTAGAAGGCAGAGGGTCAGAAGTTCAAACTACACAGGGAGTTTGAGACCAGCCTGGACTAGAGACTTTGCCTCAAAAATTACTTTTTTAATTAATAAATATTTTATTATTAAATTTTATTCTTTTCTGGCTTTGTTTTGAGACACAGCCTTAAAAGGCCACCTTGGTCTTTAGCTTGCTATATAGCTCAGTCTGGTCTGACCTCAAAATCCTTGCTCCTCAGCATTCTGAATGCTGAGATTACATGTGTTGGCTATCATGCCTAGCTGAACTTCTAGTTCTGGGTTCTGGGATCAAATCCAAGGGCTATTACATGCTAGACACGCACTCCAGCTAGCCCTCACCGACTGCCCCACTACTCGCCAGTTACACTAGATCATCTAAAGAAAATGAATTTCAAAGCTATGGATTTTCCTCTGGGTTCCACTTTATTAACAACGCAGTTTTAAGATTTTAACCGCCCATACTTTATGTCTAGCAATAGTTCAACAGCTCACGTTTTTCCAGACTATTTTCACTGTTTCCCTTTCTCACAGACAGGCCAGCCCGTTGAATAGTCAAGTCCTAGCTCCACGAGGCTGGAAGACACCTCATGGAGCCTGCTTGTTACCGAGTGCCCAGTTGGTCTCGGTCAGTGCTGCTCTGCTGCTCCGTGAGCTCTCAGGAGCAGCAGTAACCCCATCACCCTCAGTGAGCTCTCAGGAGCAGCAGTAACCCCATCACCC
>NC_022025.1:4413011-4427186 GCF_000317375.1 Microtus ochrogaster
GTGAGCTCTCAGGAGCAGCAGTAACCCCATCACTCTCCGTGAGCAGTCCCCTCCACAGGGTTTGCACACGACGTGTTTCTGACTCTAAGGCCACTGTGGTGCCCCATACATTGTTCTGCTTGACTTGAACAGGCAGAGTCTTCCTCTTCCCTGGCATGTTCTCCTGAGTGTTAAAACCACCTCTAGACTGTGTTCATTTAGCTCTATCTGCAGATAACTGTCTTTTAATCGACATTTCTTCATGGATAGAGTAGGGAGCTTAGGGAGTTTGGGGGTCCCTGCCCTGAGGTTCTATAAGATGTACATAATTGACTGGACTAGGGGAACTTTGTGGTAGTGTAGCCTCCCTTAAGCTGCCCAAAGCTCTTCAGTGGCGAAGGTGTTTGTGAGCTGCCCATGCTGTCGGCAGCACTCTTCATGGTCTAAGTGCTGGTATGCTGTCCAGGAGGATTCCTGGTGCTGTAGTTGCCTTGAGTCATTTGTGATCCTACAAGTGACCCCAATGAACTCACTGATTCACTACCCGGATTGGGATGGAATCCTTTCTTTGGTTTTTTTTTGTTACCTTTTTCATCCGGATGAAGAAAGGGTGAACAGATGCTTCTTCCCACCCTCCAAGGAAAAGTCACAAGGACCTGAGAGTCAATATGTCTGGCTCTGCAGGCCAAGTGGTGTCTTCTTTAGATTGTTTAACACCATCACAGTGGACAAGCACTTGCAGAAAGCCAGTGAATGGGTGTGTCTTACTTGGTTCACACTGTACTCTGCTAACTCCCGGTTTAGCCCAAACCATGTACTTTTATCAGAAGTGAGTCACAGAAATGGAGCGAAAACCCTCACTTTACTAATGTACTTTATTAACTGTTACACCTAGAAAGCTAATCTACCACGTTACACAGTTTGGGGACATATACAATTTTAGTTAATATACATCTATGACAGATAGAAGACAGCCACCGTCAATTTATCTTCATTCACCAGGAGTCTTACATAGAGCAGCGCTGCTCTTGTACTTCTCTGCAATCTCTTTGATATTTTCCAAGAGGTCTTCAGCCATGCTTCCTTCATACTCTGCGTCCACTTTAGCAGTCTGTTCTTCAAGGTGTTTCTAGTGGAAACAATTCACAATTCTTAATGTACAAGCAAGTGTGACATTTACATACAAGAATGACATTTGTAAATTATTAAAGGAATGAGGTGAAATGTTCAACATCCTTAGTTATCAGAGAAATGCAAATGAAAACAACTCTGAGATTCCATCTTATACCTGTAAGAATGGCCAAGATCAAAAACACTGATGACAACTTATACTGGAGAGGTTGTGGGGTAAAGGGAACACTCCTGCATTGCTGGTGGGAATGCAAGCTGGTACAGCCCCTTTGCATGTCAGTGCAGTGATTTCTCAGAAAATTAGGAAACACCCTTCCTCAAGACCTAGTAATACCACTTTGGGTATATATCCAAAGGATGCTCAATCATGCCACAAGGACATGTGCTCATATGTTCTTAGCAGCTTTATTTCCCATAGAGAGAAACTGGAAACAACCTAAATGCCCCTCAACCAAAAAATGGATTAAGAAAATGTGGTACATTTATGTAATGGAGTACTACACAGCAGAAAAAATAACGACAGCTTGAATTTCGCAGGACAATGGATGGAGCTAGAAATTGAGTGAGGTGACCCAGACACAGAGAGACAACTATCACATGTGCTCACTCATAGGTGGCTTTTAAACATAAAGCAAAGAAACCCAGCCTACAAATCACAATCCCAGAGAACTTAGACAACAATGAGGACACTAAGGGAGACTTACATAATCTAATCTACTGGGAAATAGAAAGTAGAAAAAGACAAGATCTCCTGAGTAAATTAGGCATATAGGCACCTTGGGGGAGGGTTGA
Organism: Microtus ochrogaster; assembly: GCF_000317375.1. NCBI lineage: Eukaryota > Metazoa > Chordata > Mammalia > Rodentia > Cricetidae > Microtus > Microtus ochrogaster. The sequence continues at coordinate 4,414,914 of NC_022025.1, forward strand.
AGGTGGAAGGGAAGTGGCAGCGGAGGGAACAGAGAAAAAATGTAGAGCTCAATAAATATCAATAAAAAAGAATAATAGGAATAGAAGAACTCCAGCTCAAAAGCACAGAAAATATATTCAACCAAAATCATAGATGAAAATTTCCCCAACTAAAAAAGGATATCCCTATGAAGGTAAAAGAGGTTTACAAAACACCAAGTAGACTGAACCAAAAAAAGTCTCCTTTCCATATTATAATCAGAACACTAAACATATAAAGGCAGACCTATCAGAAATACACCTGACTTTCAATGGAAAACGTGAAAGTCAGAAAGTTAGACACTAAGAGATCACGGATGCAAGCCCAGACTACTATACTTCCAATCACTATTGATTGAGACAACAAGATATTCCACAAAAAAATCAGATTTAAACAATACCTATTCATAAACCCAGCCTTACAGAAAGTACTAGAAGGAAAACTTCAATGCAAGGAAGCTAACTGCACCCATGAAAACACAGTCAACAGATAACCTCACACCAACAAAACACACAAACTACCACCAAAAAAATAACAGGATTTAACAATCACTGGTCATTAATATCTCTTAAGATCAATGGACTCAATTCACCTATAAAAAGACACATGCTAACAGAATGGATATGAAAACAAGATCCATCCTTCTGCTGCATACAAGAAACATACCTCCACCTCAAAGACAGACATTCTCTCAGGGTAAATGGTTGGGAAAAGATTTTCCAATCAAATGGACCTAAGAAACAAGCAGGTGTAGCAATCCTAATATCTAACAAAATAGACTTCAAATTAAAATCAATCAGAAGATATGGAGAGGGACACTTCATTCTCATCACAGGAAAAATCCAACAAGATGAGGTCTCAATTTAAATAGACCTCTAACATGCAAGAAAATAGACGCAGTCACTGAAAGTCTCACAACCAAAAAGAGTCCAGGGCCGGCTGGAATCAGTGCAGTATTCAGAACTTCAAAGAAGAGCTAATACCTATACTCATCAAATTGTTCCACAAAATAGAAACAGAAGGAACATTGACAATTATGATGCTACAGTTACCCTGATAATGAAACCACACAAAGACTCAACCAAAAAGGAGAATTACAGACCAAACTCCCTCATGAACATTGATGCAAAAATACTCAATAAAACACTGGCAAACTGAATCAAGAACACATCAAAAAATTATCAATCATGCTCAAGTCAGCTTCATCCTAGAGATGCAGGGCTGGTGCAGCATCTGTCTATCAATGTAATCCACCCTATTAACAAATTGAAAGAAAAAACATATGATCGCCTCATTAGATGCTGAAAAAGCATTCGACAAAATCCAACACTCCTTCTCCTGGAGATATCAGGGATAAAAGGAACACAGCTAAACATAATAAAAGCAACATAGAGCAAGTCAACAGACAACTTCAAATGAAATGGAGAGAAACTCACAGCAATTCCACTAAAATTAAGAACAAGACAAGAATGGCCACTTACTTTCCCCATATCTATTCAACACAGTACCTGAAGTTCTAGCTAGAGAAACAAGACAACAAAATGAGATCAAGAGGATACAGATTGGAAAGGAAGAAGTCAAACTTTCTCCATTTGCAGAGGATATGATAGTATTCTTAAGTGACCCCAAAAACTCGACGACAGAACTTCTACAGCTGATAAACACCTTTAGTAATGTAGCAGGATACAAGATCAACTAAAAAAAAATCAGTAGCCCTCCTATATACAAATGATAAAGGGGCTGAGAAAGAAATCAGAGAACCATCACCATTCACTGAACCTCACTGAAGAGAAAATGGGAAGTAGTCTTGAAAGCATGGGCATAGGAAATCACTGCCTAAATATAACGCCAGTAGCACAGACATTGAGAGCAACAATAAAGAAATGGGACCGTCTGAAATAGAAGTTTCTGTAAAGCAATGGAAACAGTCAATAAGACAAAATGATAGCCTACTGAATGGGGAAAGATCTTCACCAACCCCACATCAGATAGATGACTGATCTCCAAAATATATAAAGAACTCAGAAAATTGGGAATTAACCTACCAGCAATACCACTCTTGGGCAACCCACAGAATGCTCAATCGCAATCCAAAAACATTTGTTCAACTATGTTCATAGCAGCATTATTTGTAACATCCAGAACCTGGAAACAACCTAGGTGCCCAGATACCCCTCAGCCTAAGAATGGATAAAGACAATGTGGTATATTTAAACAATGGATTTATACTCAGTGGTTAAAAAAATAATATCTTGAAATCTGCATGCAAATGGATGGAACTAGAAAAAAACTGTCGTGAGTGAGGTTAAGAAATCTCAGACCACAGAAAGAAACACCAGACCCAGAAAGATGAGCACAGTATGTACCACTTGGCCTCAATATCCCTTAGGTAACCAACTAATGGCTGCTTAAAGGCACACTAGATCCCAGTATTATTTGGGACCTTAAGTATTGTCAGTGATCAGGGAAGTGAAAAGAGACCCTCTATGTTAAAATGTTCTCTTACCTTCACTCCAAGCCTCCTCTCTGTGCCTCCTGTTCACCCACCCAACTCCTACTAGCTATCAAATCAGAACAGGATGAATTTATTACCTTTGATCCAGTCAATAAGCCTCCCCTCTACAGACAAAAGCCCACAGTTCCCCCTCTTCTGGTCCCTTCACCTCTCTTTCTCCCTTGCTAGTGACAGGTGGTCCAGGACAGATCTTTCTGGCAGCTACTTTCAGCCCACAGACAGTCCCTAGTCCTCCTGCTACTCATTCTCGCTCTGGCATAGAACCTCCTGTACCTCCCCAATCTAAAGCAGCTCCAGTTCTCCCTTTGTGAGAGGTTGCTGGGGTGGATGGTTTAGTCAGCTAAATGTACCCTTCTTGTTAATCTGAACTCTCCCAAGTATAAAAAAGATTAGGATCCTATACTGCCAATTCTTCCACTTTTATTAAAGAATTCCAGTACATTACCCAATCCTATGATCTTACCTTTCACGATGTCTATATGATTCTTGCCAACCATCTCCTCCCAGAGGAGTGTAGGCAAATCTGGGGTCAGGCTAGGGCCCATGCAGATGAATTCCATCAAATGGAAAACATCTACCCAGTGGGGCAGTCCCTGTTCAGGTCCCTGAATGGGATTACAATACTCCCAGGGACACCCTAGCTAGGAATTGTTTCATAACATACCTCTTAACTGGTCTCCGTAGGGCTTCCCTGAAGGCAGTATATTATGAAAAGGCCCAAGAGGCCTTTCAGGAAAAACATGAAAATCCATCCCAATTCCTCAACCGCCTTACAAAGGCCCTCTTATAACACACCAACCTGGATCTCGAGAGCCCAGATGGAAAGCAGCTCCTTATGACCTATTTCTCCTCTCAGAATTTCCCAGAGATTTAAACTTAAACGTTTGGAGAGAGGACCTCTGACTCCACAAGTAGAAGCCTTAGCAGTGGCCTTTAAGATATAAAGAGATCTCATGGAAGAGATGAAAAAGTCTGTAAACAAAAGTACCTGATGATAGCTAGGGTCTCTCAGCTGGCAAAAGTAGAAACCCAAGTTCCTGGCATCCAGAACCCCAAGAACCTGTATGCCCTTGTTGCAAATGTGGTCCTGAGAGTCACGGGCTCCAGGACTTGTCCCAACCCATGTAAACCACCTGGAACATGTCCAGGGTGCCATTGAGAAGGACAATGGAGTATTGATTGTCGCCATGCCATGGGGAACCACCCTTCAGCCAACCTTCTGTGTCTGGCAATGGATGACTGATAGAACCTGGGCTCCCTTTGTCAGACCACTGCCATATCCAACAGGGAGCCCCGGGTAGTTATCACAGTATCAGGGAGATTCATCTCCTTCCTCTTAGGCACTAGGGCTACTTTTTTTGGCTCTGACAAAATTTTGGGGGCCCACCTTACCTTCCTGTTTCTCTATTGTTTTAATAGGGTGACAAACTTACCAAGTTCACCAAACCCCACCACTTAGCCTTTTCTTTAGGGGTATTCCCCTCATCCATTCTTTCCTAGTGGTACCAACCTGCCACATCCCCTTGTTGGGAAGGCGACCTCCTAACCAAAATAGGAGCCTCTATTTCCTTTGCTCCCTCCATCCGGTTAACCCTAAGCTCACCAGCATTTCCCTCCTTCTTCTACTTCAAACCACACATTCTGACACTCCTTTTCCTTTAACAGCTTGCCTCTCATGTAGATGCCCAGGTATGAGACACTCAGAATCCCTCTATAGTCAAACATCACCCCCAACATCATCCAACTGCAAAGTCCAATCAAACATATCACGGGGGCCCAATAGCCACTCTCTCTAAAGCCTCAGGGGACTTAATCCTCTTGTCTCTATTCTCTTAAGTCAAAAATTGGATTAGGTTTAGGACCTCCGACTTTTAACTCAGCAGTAATTCCCCTTCATCCTGTAGTATCCAGTCCTTATATTGTCCTGTCCACTATTCCTTCAAAACCTCCGATTTCTCTGTTCCTGACCTCAAAGATGCATTCTTTTCTATTCCTCTAGGTCCCCAGTCACAACATATCAGCCTTTACTTGGACTGACCCAGACAACCATGTCTCTACCCAGCTCACTTGGACCATCCTACCCCAGGGATTCCAGGACAGCCCACATTTACTCTCTGTCTCTCCCGAAATCTAAACTCATACAGTACACAGATATCCTCCCCTTTGTTGTCCATCCCTGCCCATCGGCCAGGAAGATGCCTTGGCCCTATTGAACTTTCTGTCCAGCCCCTCTAAGGTCCAGTTATACACTCCTCTGGTTACTCATCTGGGATTAGCCATCACTCCAACTCATAAGGCCATTACCCTAGATAGAAAACAATCTAGTCACTCACAGTTCCTAACACAAAGGATGAAATCCTATCTTTCCTAGGTATGGCAGGCTTCCTTCACACCTGGATTCCTTCTTTTTCTCTTCATGCCCATCCCCTATATAAAGCAGCCCTTGGCCCCTACATGAACCTCTCCTAGCCCATTAGCAAGGCATTTCGTAAGCTTCAACCAGCCTTTCTCCAGGCTCCAGCCTACACGTTCCAGATTTAACTCTCTCTCTCTCTCTCTCTCTCTCTCTCTCTCTCTCTCTCTCTGTCTCTCTCTCTCACACTGGGACTGTGTGTGTGTGTGTGTGTGTGTGTGTGTGTGTGTGTGTGTGTGTGTTACTGAAAAGGAGGGATATGCCCTCAGGGTCTTGGGTCCTTCCTCTGCACCTGCTGCATGCTTGTCAGAAAAACTAGACCAGACTGTGCAAGGCTGGGCACATTGCTACGAGCTCTGGCTGCAGCTAAACTGCTTCTACTTGAATCAAAGAAGTTAACCTTTGGGTCACCTATTACTGCTCTTTCTCCTCACCACCTGTCACATCTTCTGACATACAAGGGACTTTAAACACTACCTCCCTCCCGAGTTCTCTCCCTTCAGGTAGCATTTGTACAAGACACAATACTAACTTTTTAACCATGTCTACCTTTTAACATTTCAAATCTTCTCCCCCAACCAATCCTGAAATACTCCCTACTACAATTATACAGCGAGACCCTAGAAGAGTTACTACCTTATTCTACACATATACAGAAAGGAGCACTTCTCCTTATACTGTACTTATACGTGGTATACCGATGGCAGCTCCCTCCTATATGAAGAAGTACGTGAAGCAGGATATGTTGTTTCAACCAGAGTGGTTGAAGCTTAGGCCCTTCCAGACCACACCACCAGATCAGCAGGCTGAATTAATAGCTCTATCCCGTGCTTGTTAAATTTAGGGACAATCCCTAAACATTTTATATATATATATATATATTTATATTATATATATTTATATTTATATTATAAATATTTAAAGTATGCTTTTCATATTCTCTTATCACATGCAGCTATCTGGAGGGAACAGGGCTATTAACAACAAAAGAAGGATCCATAAATAATTCAAACCAAATTATAGCCGTATTAGAGTCTTCCCATCTTCCATAGCCATAGGAATTGTCCACTGTTGATCACATCAAGCAATTCCATTATTTCAATGAGAACTAACTGCGCTGATGAGGCAGCTAGAGCCGCAGCTCTTGGAAATCTGGATCCTTCTCACACACTACAAGACGCTCTCCTCTTACAACCAATCTCTTCATTATCATCCCCAGGTACTCAACAGATCTTGTCCTGTTTACACCAGATCTTTCATGCCAATAGCCAGGCTTTGTCTCACTTCATCAAAACTTATTTACAGCTCACCTCTGAGGGTCTGTTTTTTCTAAAGACTATCACAGCTTCATATAAAATTTGTGAAACCTCTAATCCCTCCTGTTGGCATCGGAGTCCCCCTTTCCCCACTCGCCAGGCAGGGGATTCCTCCCTGGGTCAGACTGGCAGCTCGATTTCACAGACATGACCACACTTAGACTTTTCAGATACCTTCTAGTCCCAGTAGACACATTCTCAGGGTGGGTAGGTACCCCTTTGCTCCACTGTCTTCGTACTCCTATTTGGAATTTCTCCAATCATCATTTGCCTCAACCCCTCCCAGATCCTCTTCCCTCTCCAATTAACACTGGGAATTTAGTTCTCCTCTCTCCTCCATGACAAAATTCCCGCACTCTTGCTCCAAAATGGACAGGCCTCTTCAGGGCAATCCTTATTACTCTAACTGCTGCTAAGCTTCAGGATTCCCCTCACTGGATTAATTTTTCCCATCTCAAACCTTTTCTACCATCAGCTCAAAACAATCTTTTGATCCCCAACAAGACTTTGCCGTCTTAAGCTTCAGAAGATACCAAAACTGAACAGCGTCCTTCCGGTCTTAGAAAAATGAGGCCTCACACATCCATATAGGTCAAGACTCAAGCCCAACCCTATTGGGTTATGCCCTACCTCTTCTTATTCTAGCTTCTCATACACTGCTTATCTCTACATGTGGAGATTTGAGGTTCAGGAAACATACTCAACAGTTCAACTAGATCACTCAGCTGGTAGGGTCCGGAGACTGCTCACTAGCAGGCTGTCAAAAAAGAGACACTTATCCCTATAACACCAAAGTCAATGGAAAGAACTCCTGTCCCCTGTGCTTGCTTCCTCTATGATCAGACTAAAGGTTCCTGTCAACGCTGGCCAGAAACCTATGGAGGCTGTCCTCATTGGTCCTGTAAAAGACATGATGCACATTTAGGAAAACACTCTGCCATTTATGAAGAAGGGGGAACCTTTTACATCCTGATTAAGAATCCATGGTACCCCAGAAGGGAAATGAGAGTCATTGGGAAGCTCTATGATGGCATTTACCACAGGCTCTTATCAGGAGCGCTCAAAATGCAGAGGGTACACATCCCACTCGCTCAACCCCACAGTAGAAGTGGTCCAAAGCTCCCCAAAGGTTCTTACGTCCTTATTAATCACCTTTATTGGACCCCAGCTCCCTGTAACACCATGTCATTTCAAACCCTGACTACTGTGTATCAGCTGCTGAATAACACTCAGCGTGACCTCATTGGAGAATGCTGGTTGTGTGTCCCTCCAGAGTCAAGTTCTCACTCACCCTTTGTGGCTTCACCCATTGTCCTATTAGATTCTCTCCCCTTACCACGTGTTAATTCTTCCAAGCCAAATGTCACTCGCTACCACCCCTTATCTTTCTCATATTCCTCTCTTTGGCAGTACAGACTGCTTTAATTCCTCAGGAACACACTTTGTGAACATTTTGGATTCTGAAACCTGCAATAATACCCTTGGTACTACCACCTAGCCCCTATGTCCAAACATTCATAATGCATCTATTCTCTATGATATTCTGCTTACCTGATAGGTGGTATAGGAGTTGTGCCATAGTGTTCCCCTTCCCTGAATTAGGTAGGGGTGGTTCCTGGTGAAGAACCCTTGTCAATTCCCACCGCCAAGTTCATACCTTCATGACACGGCATGGTAAATGAGCAATCTAAGTAATACCGTTTCTAGCAGCCCTGGGCATAACTGCAGCTGCAGCCACTGGAACAGCAGGACTAGCCGTTTACCATTGCTTTCCTCAGAATCCATCCGGAATTTGCAAAAGGTAGCTCAGAATATCCTTACTCTTCAGGGACAAATGGACTCACTAGCCACCGTAGTACTACAAAATCGGATAGGATTAGATTTCAAAATCTATCCAGTGGATCACTAATAGTCAGATATGGTACTGGATGCTACCCTTCCTAACCCCTCATTAAGGAATATTTCTCTTAATTCTACTAATTATGCCCTGTCTCTTAAACCTCTTGTCTAAATTTCTTCAACAACAAATCCAAAAGATTTCTAACCAGACTTTGAACAAGTTACTATTGCAGGATTACCAGCCTATAGCTATAAAGCCACAGTCCTTTGCATCCAGTTATTTCCTGGGGATGAAGATCAAGATTGTCCCAAGAACTTCAATGCCCCAAAGCAGCAGGAAGAAGTCTCATGAAAACATCGCCCACTTCTAATCTCCCTGTTATTTATTAACATATAAAAAGGGGGAGTGCAGGGTAAAAGGGACAACTGGAATAGGAAACCAACCAATCACTGAGCACCCTGACTCTGAACCCAGAGCCAGTGAGAGAAACACACCTTGGATTTGAGACCTGGGCCAGGGAAAGAAACATCGTTATTCCTGAACCCAGGACTAAAGACATGTGCTCTGACTCTGAACTAGTGTCAAAGAAACACAGACTGTCCCTAGAATCAGAGGGAGACAAAGAAATGTGCCCTAGTCCTAAGACTAGAGACACCAGTCTGACAGTGGGGGGAACTAGGCCCACTGAATGTGGGTGGCAGTTGAATGGCTGGGGCAGACTGTGGGGCTACTGGCAGTGAGAGCAAGATTTATCTCTACTGCTTGTACTGGCTTTTTGGAACCCATTCTCTTTGTAGGGATACTCTGCTCAGCCTAGGTAGCGGGGAGAGCAGTGGTCCTGCCTCAAAGCAATGTGCTAGACTTTGTTGACTTCCCATGGGAAGCCTTACCTTCTCTGAGGAGTGGATGGGGGATAAGTTGGATGTTGGAGAGAGCAGGAGGAGAGGAGGCAGAGGAAACTGGGATTGGTATGAAAATGTTAAAACGTAGGTTTTTTTCAAATAAATAAAAGAAAAAGGAAAATTTGTTATTCAATTCCTATAGAAACAAAGCAGCTAGAATTCAGCGAAGAGCTTCATACTTACTTCCAAAGACCCTACATGTGTAGCAACCATATCTAAAAGATTCAGTAAGTCATGTGTCACTTCTCCCCTTTCTTCGGTTGTGCTTTGTAGAACCAGTTGGTATCTACAGAATTAAAATAAAAAGAAACCAATTGTTTAATATCTAGAAAATAAATGAATAAATTAGTACAGTGTAGTAACCTGAGCAAAATGCAAATTTTGCATTTATATATGTTACTATTTTCCCTGAGAAATATTTGGTGCATATAGAAAACCATGCCTGGCTGTAAGTGGTGGCACATGCCTTTAATCCCAGCTCTCAGGAGGCAGAGATGGGTGGATATCTGTGAGTTTGAGGCCAGCCTGGTCTATAGAGTGTAGTTCCAGGACAGGCTTCAAAGCTACAGAGAAACCCTGTTCACCCCCACTACCAAGAAAACCATGCCTGGTAGAATCCATCCAAATGCCATTATGTAAGCACACAGATCACCACCAGATGCTTCAGTTCACTTGATATGTGGTCAGCTACCCTGATGCTATGACCCACCTCTAATAGTAGCATAAGGTATCTTATTTTTTTGGATTAAATCCTTAAAATATCATTCTTTACAAATACTTTCATAATAGGAATTAAAGATAAAAAACAGGAAGCAGCTTTACAAAGTTTAAAGAATCAGATCTTGGCGAGGTGAACTTACTCCCGCTGGACAGCCTCTAGCTCATCCATGGCTTCGCTGAGGCCCTTGTTCACAGCACTCTCCAGTAGGTGCTTGTGTTTCTCCAGGGATTCAAGCTCCCTGGCACACTTCTCATCTTGTGCCTCAGCCTCCTAGAGGAGAAAAATCATTTTTTCGATTCATATTCCATTTGCTAAAGGCAGATTTAAGTAAAGTAGGTTAAGCATTAAAAACAAACAAAAAACCAGAACATGGCATCATTTATATTTCCAAGCTGTTGACTGCCTCCTTTAACTGTTCCAGTGGGGACTCCATACGATAAACACAGATGTGCCCCCTCCAGGAAGATTCTGTGTAGCACACTATTTAACAATGGTTCAAGTCTAATTTAAGGAAACCTGGTACTTTGATTAAAATTTCACACACATATTAACTATGTTTAGCAAAATTAGTTCCAGTCATTCTCAGATTCCTAGGTTTGTGATGCTGAAGTATGGATACAAAGTCTTTCACTTGAGTGCTTTCAAGGCAATGGGTTTTTGATCCTACTGCACGTGCTGGCTTTGCGGGGGCCTGGGCAGTTTGGATGCTCAACTTACTAAACCTGGATGGAGGTGGGCGGTCCTTGGACTTCCCACAGGTCAGGGAACCCTGATGGCTCTTCAAGCTGATGAGGGAGAGGGACTTGATCGGGGGAGGGGGAGGGAAATGGGAGGCGGTGGCGGGGAGGAGGCAGAAATCCTCAATAAATAAATAAATTTTAAAAAAAAGAATAAACTTAACCTTTCATGCAAGGAATATGATAACAGTAAAAATAATAGGCACATATTTCACACTTCACATGCAGATCAAATGTTGTGTTACAACTTCCAAAAATTCTACACTGCTCAAAAAGCATCCCGTATATAATATAGGGCAATACAAACGTTTCTATTTGTGATACTTTGCTGGTATAATTACTAATGGCACCGTTGTAAAACTTAATTGTATGATGGCTCGTGAATGGGGTCTCAATGCCTGTCTGTGAAAATTCAGGGTTGGACAGAACAGTGGCAGTCAGTCTTCACCTTACCTGCCTTCTGGAGCTCTTATGAATAGAAGGAAATTTAGTTGGGAAAGTAAGTTTGCAATGGTTTTTTTTCAAGACTTATTTATTTATCATGTACATAGTGTTCTGCCTGCATAACAGAAGAAGGCACGAGATCTCATTATAGATGGTTGTGAGGCACTATGTGGATGCTGGGACCACAATGGGACAAGGGAACTCAGGGGCACTGGGAGAGCAGCCAGAGCTCTTAACCTCTGAGCCATCTCTCCAGCCTCTTGCAACGTTTCTTAATGGACAATTACTTATGCCCAGGTGGGTCTCAAAGCTGTGCCAATCCTCCCACGGGGACTACAGGTATGAGGACACCACACCTGGCTTTTTTGGCTCAGTTTTGAGGCCTGCTCTCAGCTTGTGTACACCGCCACATCCAGCTGAGATGAGACTCGAGCCAGATGAACACACCGGTCCAGCTCCTACCTTCACAGTTTGTTGGTAAAGGTCGTCCAGCTTTTGCAGCTCTTCCTTCAGCATCCTCACATTCCTCCTGCTCTCCGTCTTCATGGTGTCCAGCTTGACAGACATCAAAATTAACATTTAACATTATAGAACCTTCATATTTGCTTTTATGCATATTTGCTTATGTGACCTAGCCTGGCCTGGAACCTGCAATCCTCCCAGCCTCTGAACACAAAGTGCTGGAATTGCCGGTACAATGCACACTCTTGACCTCTATTTTATTGAGGAGAGGAAAAGATCTTCCTAGTAAAAAGTAGGGTTTTTTTTTTTTTGGTGGTACTGGGACTTGAACCCAGGGCTGCAGCCACATGCTAAGAAAGTACTTTACTACAGAGCCATGTTTGTAGCCCATAAGTTCAGATGCTAGGATATTTGTTAACACTGAAAACACCTTTGTGCGGATTACTTGAATAGCTATTTATGTAAAGCTGTGGATTTTACTTACAGATTGATTATTTAAAAAGGCATAAAACTGGGTGGTAGTGGCTCACACCTTTAATCCCAGCAAATCCCAGCACTCAGGAGCCAGAGGCAGGCAGACCTCTGTGATTTCAAGGCCAGCCAGCCTGGTCTACCGAGTGAGTTCCACGACAGCCAGAGCTACACAGAGAAACCCTGTCTCAGACAAATCAGAATTTAAACCACATTGCTCAGCAATCACAAGTCACACTCGAGGCTAGGCTGCATTACGTGCACCACACTTACTTGCTCTAAAGTGTTCTCCAGATCAATCTTTTTATTTAAAGCTTTGCTAATTTCTTCCTCGCTTTCATTCAAGAGCTCTTTGAGAGGTACCTAGAAAATATATGAAATATGGGAGTCAAGATATATTAAAAATTCCCACCAGGTATGATTATATTATGAT